>NC_141757.1:5317261-5625722 GCF_982258835.1 Parasteatoda tepidariorum | reverse complement strand
TAAAAAAAAAAAAACATTGGTACAGCTTAGAGACCAACTACGAAATTAACGGTGATGATTACTGATTAATGATTTTCTTTTTATTGATTCTGAAGCTGCAATCGCAGAAACATTAACTGAATACGGATATTTTATGGACAGTGTGGAAAATAAAAATAGTACGGCAATAAATTGTGAGGAAGATGAAGACAAAAATGATGACGAAATCGCTAAACTTTCATATGATGAAATGTTAAAATCACAATTCGATAAGAAATAATAATTTACAAGATAAAGGTGTATCAATTGCTATTTTAATTATGTCTAGTGTTTAGGAATTTAAAACCTGTTTTGTGTTGTTTAAGTATATTTAGAATAGTGATTTTCTATTTAACGAATTTTCCATATAACGAACTTTTTATCGGGGTTTAGTGACTTCGTTAAATAGAGGTCGAACTGTACCCGTATAAAGAAATTACAATGCGTATTAATATCGTTCCGAGAACACATGATTCAGGGTGCGAAGTGTTTTTAAAAGGTGCTTATTTTCGAATTAAATATTTTTAAAAGCTCTAAAAGTGCATTTTTTATATTCGGGGTATGCAAAAAGTGCTTAATTTTCTGTCTTTTAAAAAGAGATTTTTCTTTTCTTTGCCGTGTCGATTGTTTTAAATTACAAAAAAATTCATGATCATCACAATTTTCTCTGCAATATTTATCAGAAGCTAGTTTTTTTTTTTTATCATGATTATGTTAAGTTTTTGAATTTTATTATGATAATTTCAAATTTTTTTAATTAATTTAGATAATTTTAAATTTTATTATGTTTATAAATTAAGAGCATTAAACTTTAGAAAAAAAGTAATCGTTTTTTTTTTTTCTTTTGGGCAAATGGTAAAAGATTTTTTTTTGAATGCTTAAAAAGTACTTAAATAATTTATGCATTATTATTTGTACATTTATTTTGCAAATGAAAAAGCAGTCAAAATGACTTGGGCAATCTAGTGTTAAAAACTCCCACTGACTCGACTTGCTGTAGAAAAAAAAAAACATTTTGGTGATATTAAACGTATAAGTAGTTAAACTTTTCTTTATTTATTACAAGTCTTTTTATCAAGACATTTTAATTGATTTCCTGTTCCTGATATAACCCTTTGTGAACTTCCTCATTTAATGCAAATCATTATTTGCTATTTTTGAAATATTAACTCAATTGTAAGTTGACTAATCAACTGCATACAATGATTCCACGCATAATAATTGCTTTGCTAATCATCGTTGTTGTATCTTCAACGCAAGGTAAGCTACTTTCAAGTTAGATTTATATTAAAATATAAGTTTTATAAAAATGTTTTTGAAGTAGACTTCGAAGAGGGGGTGCCATCCCCTCTGCAGAGGATCAAAATTGTGATGGCATGTCTTCGGATCATCCTCAGGGATGTATCCCAGACCATCGCCAATAGCCCATTGTGCAGCTCCAGCGCGACGTAAATGAACAACAACTTGAAGTAGACTTGGGTGAAAATAAAATATAATTTTTTTGCTAGATTAAAAATGAATACCGTAGATCCCATCCAGGGATCGATCAAGACAAATTCAGGTCCAATGCCCAACAAATTTTCCGGGCCCCTGACGAAATATTTTGAAATAAAGTTTCTGAAGAGTAGTCCTAACAATGAAAAAGAATCTATTGAACTGCATGATTCAAGAGAAACATTCTAAAAAATTTTGAAAGCAGACAATTGAAGATAATTTTTCTCGGATAAAGTTCTATATATTAAAGCAAAATATAAAACAACGAAATAATGTTATGTCAAAATAAAAATAGTTTGGTGACCACAAACAATTGAAAATCCACGATTTTTTTCTAAAAGTAGAATTATTTTTTATTGTAAGCTGTAATTCTTTTTTTTATTTAGTACTTGAACCAACACAAAGCTAGCCGACTTTTCATTAGATTTAACGGAAAGTTCAGCATGTATGCTAAGGTATTAAGGTTATTAATTATAAGTCTTATTAAAAAATACACACAAAAAATATCCAAAAGAGCCAAAATTATAGCTAATCGTAGAAAATTAAAAACACATTCAAATAATAATTTATTTAAATATAGCTGTTTCTTTAAGTTTTTAAGAAAATAGTAATATTGTGGACTTTTTACTAATTTTTGAGGCCATCCAGAAAGCGTGGTTCTTTGTCTGGGCCTAATTCGCCTAGGCGATACTCAGACCCTGGTCCCATCACTTTTGAAAGACATGGATTAGTTTTCGGTAGTGATAGACCTGAGATCCAATAAACCTTTATACTGCCATTTTTTTTTCGAGTTTATGTAATGGTTAAATATTTTTGGGATTGTGATTGATTTATTAAATAAATGTCATTTAGTTTATAACTCAAAAACTAATTTGATTTTTAAAACTACTTTTGGGGAGAGGTTGGTATTTGAAACTATTCCTACTAAAAAGAGTTGGCTGTAAATTTGGACGTTGAAATAACAGCGCATGACGTACGAGAGAAAGTAGCTCTCTAATGTTGATCTCTTGATCTCACTCTAACCTTTATTGTAACCTGCATTTATGTCGAAGAAAACCCTTCATTGTTTTTTTCCTTCTTTGTATTCCCTGAATTTATCTGTAGATTGTTGAACAAATCTTGGTTTACCATCTTTATTTGAAATTTGAAGTTAGTATACCTACCAAAAGGTAACGTGGTAAGTTTACTTACCAAAGCTTTATAAAGGGTTGAATAATAGGCGAAAGCATTTTTTATTTAAATACTGTACCTCAGGCATGTGAACTCATAAATGCGATAAAAGTTTTTTTTTTAATTCAAAAAATTAACTTTCTTATTTTTTAGTCATGTTTAATTATTACATAAAAATGATTCATTTTAGTTTTTAAAATTTTTTAACCCAATATCGGATATTTTTCTTCACATTTTGATCGTGAAGCTCAACTCAATACTAAGGTGCTTGCATGCCATTAAACTGCCCGAAAGATTGCTTGAATAGTATCTTTTTATTTTTCGTATAATTTTTCTTTGTCATTAAAAAATTCTAACCGACGACAGTAAATTGAATTAAATTTTTATATAGTGTAAAGGCATACAAAGATAACAAATGTCTTAAAATATGTTTTCTCTTTTTTTCCTTGTCTTGTACGTAAATAAAATTAACCAAATTGTTCAAGTTACAATATAAGCGTTGTCTCACGCAGCTATTATGAAAGTGCACCCAACTTTTTTCCATTTTTTTTGTCTGTTAAAAATAGATTTATTTTCCCTTTTTAGACTTTTAGAAAAATGTGTTTTAATTTTTTACGTTCTTTTCTATTCTTTCTTTTTTTTCCTCTTTTCTTTCTCTTTAGTCTCTTAGAATAATGTGTTTTAGAAATTTTACTTTCTTTTCTTCGATTTTTCCTTTCTTTTCTTTCTTTTTTCCTTTCTTTTCTTTCTTTTTAGAATAATGTGTTTTAAATTTTTACTTTCTTTTCTTCTTTCTTTTCTTTTCTTTCTTTTCTTTCTCTTTAGTTTAGTGTCTGTTTAAGTAATCGATTGCCGACAAAGCGCAAAAACTGTCAAAGTTCTGATTGCCAATAAAAAGGGCTATAAAGTTCGCTTGTATGACTTAGGAGACAAATGCAACTAGCATTGCCTTCATGATCAGTTCGAAATTTAAGTACTCTCGCTAGAAAATTTTGTCGAAATTATGAGTGACGATAAATTCTATTTGGCGACAAAAAGGGCGATCTCAATTCCGCCTGTAAGTAAAGAAAGAATGAAGCAAGCCTATTCATCTAGCACAGAAAACCAGTTCAAATTTGCCTTATTTTTGCAGTGTGGTCAAAATTGGTAGTGGTGATAATTTCATGATAAATTCTTTTTGTAGCGGTCAGAAAATGTTGAAATTCATCGAGAACGCACCTCCAATAGATGCTTTAGCAAGTCGGATACCCAGTTAGCAAAATAAGGTTTATTTCCACTAAGCAAAAACCTTTTAATGTAAACCTCATAAGGTTTGTAATGCGGTTAACGTGCAAACCCTCTAACCTTAAAACGAGATCTGTGACAACCTGCTCTATTCTACGCACATTACCCTCATCCAAAACCTTGGAAAACAACCTTCGATATAAAAACCTTAAATCGAGGTTGACTAAGGATTTTCCAGCTTGAAAAAAATCCCTTTCATAAAGCTAGTTTCAAGGTAAAAGTAATCTTAAATTTAGGTTATAATAAGGTTTCTTTTCGTGAAATCTTGTATACTCAGCTAAAAATCCACCTTGTCATGAAATTTTAATGGACAATGCCATTTGATCCTATTGCTAGTGTGACGTCCGGCAACCATTTTATCTAAGTGACAATCCTTTTTAAGAAAGCTTTAAAAAATAATTTTTAACCCTTTTAGGATGAAAGGTTTGAAACTGCAGTATTTTTGCTTTATTGAAAAAAAGATTTTAGTACAAGCATTTTCTTGGCAATAAGATGAAAATTCCGACACAAAGTTGCCATGAGGTTACATGCTTTCTGGGTACTGACATTACTTATCTAATAAACGATTATGCCGACAGGCTCTCACTAAAGTTTCTGCAAATGAACTAGAGTGCTGCTCTTAATGCTTCTCCAGTCACATTCATATGTCAGTTTGGACGATGGATAAAAAATGGAAATGAAAATCAAATAGTTTTAGATTTGGTTGAGCAGACCCTTGACGCAGATCGAATACCGGTGACCCTCCTTTATATATGTTTTTTTTTTTTTTTTGTCAGACGCTCATATGACAAGCAAAAATATATTTTGATATTTTTTTGCTTAAAAAAAAAACAGTCAATCCATTAGTAAAAAAATCCATTAAATTTTCGGAATTATATTTGTCCTAAAATATTAAAAAAGAAAAAAAAAGTAGTATAAAATTTTTCCATTCATATTCAAACATTTATCAATAAGTGATTTTTTAAAGCTAAAGAAATTTCTATGTTGAATAACTATTTCTTTCAGAGTCAAGTAATAGCAAATAAGTACAAATTTGAAAAATTATTTGGAAGTGAGCTGTGTTTGGAAGATTCTCAGAAAAATACACCGGTGTTTCATTCTGTATTTCATAACTATATATTATCAATATGCTAAATATAATATTTTTCAATTGTTTTGACCTAAATTAATACGAAATAGAGAAAAAAAATATTTTTTTAATAAAAATTCTGCTTTAAAAGGTTACGGAAGGGAATCTGAGAAACATTAAAAATCCTAACTGAGGTGAGTTCAGTTCTCTTCTTTTTTTAGAACATAAAAATACTACAGAAATCATTGGATACAAAAGACAAAGTTTATACAAAATACGCTACATGAAATTTCAAATATAAATAATATTAACGGAAAAAATGATCAATAATTAAGGATGAGTAGAAAACGGGTAAAATAACGTCAAAATGACATTTTTTAAAGTAATATTTTTTTTACATGTAAAATAACTAGATATTTATAAAAAATGTACCATACACATATGGCAAATGTCACGAGTTTTAGGAAAATTTGCCATAAGTTTTCCATAAAAAAATGCCATAGGATATTCCTATGGGGTTTTGCTTAAGGTACAATTTTGCCATATACATGTGGCAACATTTTTCTATACATGTATGACGTGTAAGTTTTTGCCATACGTTTATGGAAAAAAGTGTATGGCAAAATTTTACCATAAGCAAAACTCCATAGGAATATCCTATGGCATTTTTTTTTTCATGGAAAACCTATGGCAAATTTTCTTAAGGGATAAATGGGAAGGAAAAAACGAAAACGAACTATAAGGAAAGAGAAACAAGCTAACTGATTTACTTCCATCGAAATTAAATAAAAAATAATAAAAAAACATGGAATTTTATTAAAAAAGATCAAAAGATCTTTTATCTAATATTAGCCTACCTTTCTGTAACTGAAATCGATATTTATTTAAAAGAATTTATTTTTTGTTACAGATTGCCTATCTAAATTTCGATGCGAAGATGGTAATTGTATTCTTAAATCGTATGTTTGCGACGGAGACAACGATTGCGAAGATAACAGTGACGAGAGAGATTGCCATTCCAGAGTTTGTGACTTAGAAACTGAATTTCGATGTGGAAGCGGGCAATGCGTCCTGAAATCAGAAGAATGTGATGGAAGATGGGACTGTTATGATGGCACTGATGAATTAAATTGCAGTAAATAAAACTTTATCTATAGTTTAAAATATTTGGCAGCTAAGAATCTGTTCGCAAACATCCCAGACCCAGATAGCAAGATAAGGTTTATTTTTAACACACCAAAACCCTTTTAATGTAAACCTAAAAAGGTTTCTATGTGGTTTACGTGTAAACCTTTTAACCTTAAAACTAGATTTGTGACAATCTGCTCTATTTTACGCACATTACCCTAATCCGAAACCTTGGAAAACAACGTTCTATATAAAAACCTGAAATCGAGGTTGACTTAGGATTTTTAAACGTGAAAATATCCTTGAAAGAAGCTAGTCTCAAGGTGTAAATAATATTAAATTTAGGTAATTATAAGTTTTTTTTCCCGCAAAGTCTTGTATGCTCAGTTAAAATCCACCTTGTCTTGAAACTTTAATGGACAGTGCAATTTGATCGCTAGTGTGACGTCAGATAAAACTTTATTATACTACGTGACAATACTTTTTAAGAATGCTTTAATAAAATAATTTTTAATCCTTTTAAGAGGAAAAATTTGAAACTGCAATAGTTTTGTTTTATTGAAAAAAAGTTTTTAGTACAAGCATTTTCAAGACAATAGGATAAAAATTCCGACACAAGGTTGACGTAAGGTTACATGTTTTCTGTGTACTGATATTATTTAGCAAGTAAACAATTATGCCGGAAGTCTCTCATTACAATGGACACTGCAGTTTGATCCTATTGCTAGTGTAACGTCAGCTAAAACGTCATGAGGGACCTTAAGTGACAATACTTTTTACAAAAGCTTTAGAAAATAATTTTTTAATACTTTTAGGATGAAAGGTTTGAAACTACAATATATTTGCTTTATTGAAGAAAAAAAAAAGGTTTTTAGTACAAACATTTTCGTGCCAATAAAAAGAAAATTCCGACACAAGGTTGACGTAAGGTTACATGTTTTCTGGGAGAGGGAAGGGAAAAAAGAAAGCGAACTGAAAGGAAAGAGAAGCAAGCTAATTGTTTTATTTCTAGCGAAGAATAAAAAAAATCATAGATCTTTATTTAAAAAAAATTAAAAGTTTTGGTTCTCTTACCCATTATTAGCGTACCTTTTTGTAGCTGAAATCAATATTTATTTTAAAGAATTTATTTTTTTTGTTACAGATTGTCAATCTAAATTTCTATGCGAAGACGGATATGATTGTTATGACGAGTTAGAAGCTTGCGATGGATACCAAGATTGCGAAGATAACAGTGACGAACGAGATTGCCATGCCAGATTTTGTGACCCAGAATCCTACTCTCGATGTAGAAGCGGGCAATGCGTCCTGAAATCAGATGTATGTGATGGAAGATCAGACTGTGCAGATGGCAGTGACGAATCAAATTGCAGTAAATATAACTTTATCAGTAGTTTAAGCTCCGTGATGTCCTTAGGTTCAACGGTCTGATGGACCTTGTCTGACTTCGTCAGGCATTGGAGGATAAGCCACAACAATAACAAAATTTTTTTATAAACAGAGTGTGTCAAGCCATATTTCTTAATGTCTCTAAATTTTTTAAGAAAGTGATAATTTGTTTGTTTCATTACATTTAGCTGCCTCAAACTGCCCAGGTTTTTTTTGTGGAGAAGGAGTATGCATACGTTCTTTTCACAGATGTGATCACAAGGATGATTGCGTTAATGGCACTGACGAAGAGGGTTGCCCTCCCTGGTGCACTGAGAAAAATAACTTCCGGTGTGGGAGTGAATGCATTGAGAGATTCCGGCTCTGCGACGGACGTAGTGACTGTCCTAACGGTTCCGATGAGGAAGACTGCGGTAAGTGGCATTTTTAACAATTTACATAGTGCAACTTTTGATCTCATGATTAGGTTTTTCACGTACTAAAAGAGCGGGCCAAATTCTTGAGTCTGAGAAATTGGAGGAATTTCTCTGTCCAAGAAATTGGACGATTCGTGGACACTATCCAAGTTCTTGAATGTCACTGATGGGTAGACAAAAAAACTTGCGCATGTGCATATGGATGGTGTTTTCTACACTAGGGAGAGCTGCAAGTTCTCTATACCACCTATACTTCTGGGTTACTGTTTCCGTTGTATTTCAAAGTCATTTGGTTCACAACGTCATTATTGTGTTTTGAGATTCTTGCAAAGTGGTATTTGATAACTTATTACTTGTGTTTACAAGGGTTTAAAAGGAATATAATTTTAACATTAATTGTGAAATAGTGATGCTAAGTAGTAGTAACATGTGGTTTGATCAATAATAAATATGTAAACCTAACATTTGAAAAAAGAATCGCTCTGAAGCACTTTTTACCTTGTCAATAATATATGCCAACTTTCAAATTTAAACCTGAATTTTTATGTTTAAACTTAATCCTGCTCCTCGAACAACGTGCTAACACTAGCGTAAGATGGTTGACAGCTTGTAACAAAAACAAACTAACACGCAAATGGAAAGATGCCAAATCAGGACTGCCAAAAAAGCGAGTTATTCAAAATCTAGCAACCATGTCACTTTTTTTTAACAATATATCTATGAATAACTAAAACAAAATTTCACTTCAAACTCACCAGAATTGCTCAATAACATTAATATCTTATGAAATACGGCCGATTTGAGTTCAGAAATCATCTAATTTAATTCTTTTACTGAAAAAAAAATTATCCGTTTGAAAAAATTGCCCCGCAGAAGAAGCTGTAGTGAGCATTTGCAAACTTTCTAACCGAAACTAGAGCAGATATGGAGCTCGAGATTGTTATTGTTTACATTTATATTGAAAACCTTTTCCATTCAAAATTGTAAAATAATGCTTACATAAGTTTAAAATCACTAAATAAATTAAAATAAAATCATAATAACACAAATAAACCGTAACAGATCAATTTATTTGGACTAAAATGTATGAAAGCAGACAACAATATGACATAATCGTATACCTGCTTGTTGACGTCACCAAACCGAAGACGCTGAATGGTTAAGGGAGAAAAAACTTGGATGGAAAGTAGAACAGTCGTCCAAAGACTTGGACCAAGTACTTGGATGATCGTTCAAACGATCCAAGCTCAAATCAAAACAAGTTTCCATCAATATCAATCAATCTAAACAGGCCTTAAGATAAGGGGCTGCACTTTGAAAATATATATATAATTCCACACCGCCCACATATTTTGAGGAAGTCGTTTTGAGTCTGATTCCATTGCCTAAAAATATCATCTGCACAAATATTTTAACAAAGGGTTAACACCTGTGGGGAGAATTTCCGATCCAATTTTCTTACCTAGTCTTCAAATAAAACTGATGTCATCCAAGACTTTTTGTTAGACTTGTAATCCAAAAGATACGTTTTTACATTCTTGAAACATCGGGGATTTCGGTTTTTTCTGATAACAAGTAAGGGCAATTTCTCTGTCCCAGACGCATTTCCTCCAACTAGGACAGTCAAGTGTTCCTTGCTCATTTTACCCCCTGAGCAGTTTTCATCCTTAAACATCGTAGTCTTATTTGGAAGACATTTAAAAAATAAACCCATTTCATCAACACTGAAAACATCATTTTCACTGTATCCTTGAAATAAATTTGGTAACATTTCATTTAACCACTGTTCACACACTTCAAGAGGGACAGCTTTAGCTTCTCCATGAAGAGTGCGAAAGACAATATTGTGTCTGCTCTTGAATTTTTCTAGCCACCCAGCACTAGCGTGAAAATTGTCTATTTTTTACAGTTTATCAAAATCTATCACTTTCTCACGTAGCAGAACACCACTTATGGTAATAGCATTTTCTCGATTTCTGTACTGTTGAAACCATTTCAGAAGAGCTGATTCCACCTGGGGAAAGGCACGCATCTTCATTCTTTTAGACAGCGGGTACGTAGATTCATATCGTTTAAGGATATTTTCTTTTAATCTCAAGTAGCACTTAATATTAGATAACATCAGAAAATCGGCAAAATCTAATGTTATCTTGCACTACTTCTAATATTAGAAAGATACAAGAAGTCGCTGTTTGCTCAGATTCTATGCAAACTAATATTATCTAGCGTTCGCCATAATATTATTTTGCATTAGTTTTGATGCTATATAATATTAGATTTTGTATTTTCTGATATTATTTTGCTTTGCTTTTTATTTTTTTGGAGTAAGCAAGAGGAAGATATGGATAGTAATAGAATGATTCGGCGATATAATTTTACTTAATTTTCTGTATTGTTGTGAAGCAATAAAACATAGAACAATAGTTTTAAGTCATTCCATGCATTATTTACTTAGCAATACAGAAATACTAAATAAAATTATATTAGTGAATTCTGCTACCTTCCATTTTTCTCCTCCTTACTCTAAAGTATGTTCAGCTGATTTTTTTGAATATTTCAAACTTAATTAGGAAATAATATTTTATTGGAACTTTTATTGATATTTTTTTCTTTTATTCATAATGGGTTTTATTATAATGGGTTTTCTGACAAATTTTATATCATTAATAATTTTCAAGTCTTTAATTTTAAAATGTACTCTTAATTTTTTTTAAAAAAACTGGGCTTATTTTATCAAAATCTCAATTTAATTTGTTACTTAGTAATATATATATATTTTAAATGTGTAACTTAAACCATTTGTAATTTCACAATTATCATTCATTATTTATATTCCGAAATTATATAATAAAAACCACACTATATAAATATAAAGTTATACATTTACATTTGAACTAAGCGGAAATTTTAACTTAGCATTCCCCCGCCCCCTTATAATTCTAAAATAAAATTGTTCAATTTTTAAGTTGTCATTTTTTGCAATAATTGACACAATAAAGAACCTAATTTAAATATATTCAAATAGCTTACTTCAATAGATTTTCAAATTTTTTCTTCCTCTGAAATTAAACGGAGAAATACTTACGTAACTTTATTCTTTTAGTATTTGAAATTTTATTTAGCAAAACACCTAAAAACAAAACTCAAACGCAAGGTAGAAATTTTTCCAGGGAAAGAAACCAGGAAAGCAACTAATATCATGAAAATTGCTAATATTTTTTTTATAATGTTAAAATAACTTTTATGGGCACATCAGAAATATTCATTAATTTGATAATTATTTAAAGGTGTTATGTTCTATTAAACTAACAATCTTTGCAAAATATTTACATAACATTTCAAAACTGTCAGTAAATATTATGTCTTATCTAAATTAAATTTGCACAAACATATAATTGCATACAAGAATGAGACGAAAAAATAATAGTTTTTTTTACATTATCTTTCAAAAGTTGCCTTTAGTATTAATGATTAAAATTTGACTACAATCATTTACTCTTTTGAGAAAGTTACTATAACAAAATAGATTTTTGATTAAGATAATTCCATTCCACATTTTTCTCTGATTATATAGTATGCGTTATGACATAAATAGGTTTTAAAAAAAAGCAGGTGTAACATGAAAACATTTTAAACAGAGCTTTTCAGAAAATAAAATTATAAAAATTAAGCAGATGCTGGAGTCCAAGTTCCTGGTATAGAAGAATTAGCCTTAAAAAAAAAACATATATTATGCGTTTAAAAAAGTTGCTTTCGCAAAGAACCTTATATATAAAAATTTAAACAAGATTCTTCTCTACGTTGATTTAAATTTTCTGTTTTTACAATAATGTAAATAAATGTTCAGCTAAATTTTAAATATTAATATTTACAAAGAATATACAAACGTTTCACAAAGAATATACAAATCTTTCAGATGAAAGTTTAAGCATTATTCTTTTCTACATTGATTGGGAATTTTCATTAAAATGCAAATGTTATTCAGCTTAAAGTCAAGGAAATTTTTTACAATTATATTATTTTAAAAGTGATAAAAATAAAAAAGTAAACTTTTTGTCTCAAATGAATAATCATGTGAAAATTTTCTACATTTAAATGTTATTCAGCTTAAAGTCAAAGAAATGTTTACAATTAGAATTATTTGACAATTATATTATTATAAACATGATAAAAATAAAAAAGCAAACTTTTTATCTAACATTTCAAATTAATAATCATGAGAAAATTTCTGAAATTAAAATAATAAAAATACTTACAATTTTGAGATAAACTTTAAAATCAGCGTTGAAAGAAAATTACTACCGATATCATGCCGTCGAATTAAAATAACCAAAATTTAAATATATTCAACTGTTTAAGTAACTTCAGTACTTCGTAATTTTATCAATACAAATATCATACCTGACAAATCAAAATTTTAAAATGTTCAAGATTTATTACTAAGTCATAGAAAAAATTACACACTACAGTAATGAAGAAAAAAAATCTAAGATAAACATAATTATTTCACAGCATAATAATTTTATTGAAAAACAAAACACACTATAAAATAAGCTTCATCCAATTGTAAACGCAATACATTACCTTCATTGTTTAAAATTAACGTCGATAACCTATTGATAAAACACAAATTAAAAGTACATAATTGTTATTAAATAAAATTACTTTTTTTCATGACTTTAGAAATATCTGATACAGTTTGAAATTATTCATCCAATTGTAAGTCTTTATTTACTTGAAATTATATTTCCAAGCAGTAATTAAAAGCTTTTATGAAATGTTCAGTAACATGTGTATACGAAATAAATATAATAATGTGCGTACGAAAAGTCACACGAGGACTTTTCGCTGTGGCAGATTTATAGTGGTCCTTGCTGAATATCCACACTGTATACATTCACTGTAAGGATAGAACTTAGAACTACCAACTGTCCATCATAGTGTTTGCAGTATCCAACTGTTCTTCTCAAATATGGAATTGACTCAGAGAAGAAGTTTCTTTTGAAATCAATTTCTTCATAGTAGATTTTCTTGAAGATGAAGAGCTATATCTGAAATTGTAAAAGAAAATTAAATTTACAATGGAAAAACCAAATTTAAAATTATTAAACAATGAATATTTATTTGAAACTTAAATTATTTAATTTGAAAATGTTTTTAAAAAATTGTAACATCTTTTACAATGAAATTCAATGAGTAAATTGCGGTATCGATACTTGCATCAAAAAATCTTGGTAGAGCCACACGAAAAGCAAAAAGTAACATAGTGGGCAAGACATTAACAAAAGAGACTTAGCTCATAAACACTCTCACGCAAATTATCATACGTTTAAAAAAAAAAAATTAAAAATTCAGACTGCAAAACTCTTTAAACCCTTTTATTAGACCTGAAAATAAATACTCACTATGGGTCAAGTCAACAGAAAATGTGTGTGTGTGTGTGTGTGTGTGTGCGTGCGTGCGTGCGTGCGTGCGTGCGTGCGTCCGCTTGACTGTCCTAGTTGGAGGAAATACGTCTGGGACAGAGAAATTGCCATTACTTGTTATCGGAAAATACCAAAATCCCCGATGTTTCAAGAATGTAAAAACGTATCCTTTGGATTACAAGTCTAACAAAAAGTCTTGGATGACATCAGTTTTATTTGAAGACTAGGTAAGAAAATTGGATCGGAAATTCTTCGCTAAAAAAATAAAAGTGATATTCTTTATGGGTAAATGTATAGCGCATAGTGATCTTCCTAATTTGAATGCAGTATACTTGCAGTTTCTCCCGCCAAACACAACCGCAAAGTTGCAGCCGATGGACCAGGGTATCATAAAATGCTTCAAACAGTCTTATCGTAAAAGGCTTGTTAGAAAAATGATAAACGATATTGAAAACAATATTTCTTTCAAAGTTGATGTACTTGAAGCCATGAGGCTACTTTCCAGTGCTTGGAATAATGATGTAAACGAAGCGACAATAAGAAACTGTTTCCGGAAGTGTGGGTTTTTTAAAGAAACACAGAGTGAACCTGTGATAGAAGAGCTTCAAGATGAGGAAGCAATTGAGAACTCCGATTTCATAAACTTCGATGAAAACATTGCTGTTTGTGGTGATATTTCCGGCGAAGAATTTATACAGATCACAGAAGAAAATGATGAAAGTGCTGCTGAGGAAGAAGGTTCAGAGACAATAGTCCCAAACATACTTGAAGCGCGTGCATCTCTTGAAGTTCTTCAAAAATTTCTAGAGTGTCGAAAAGGAATTGATAATTCTATGTTTCTGCAGAAAATTGAAGATTTACTGTTTCTAGAGACTCAAAAGAGATTACTTCAACGTAAAGTGACGGATTACTTAAAAAAAAACGTAAAATGTAGTACAAATAATAAAGTAAGTTATTATATTATACTTTGTAGTTTTTTCTGAAATATTGTCTTAAGAAGATTTGTAATTAAAAAGCATTAATTAAATAATCCGACAATATTTCGAAAGTCCAAAACCGAAACTAACGGTAAGTCGAACTTCCGATATGTCGAAGCTTTTCGTCAGTCCTATCAGATTCGAGTTTGAAATTTGAATATGATGTACATTATTTTGTACTTAAACGATGGTAAAAGAATAATGGCGCAGAAATGAATATAAAGCTCAAAGTACGGTATGGAACAAAAAAAGGGCTTTATTTGACATATAGTGGCGTTACACATGATTGCCTGAAGAAGCGTAAACACAACTGGCAGATGTTCCCTGGCATCGTCTCTCCATGCTAAGCACCAGATTATTCAGGAGTTATTGGGGTAAACGTCTCCATTCCTCCTTTAACGCATTTTTCAGCTGATGGGTGTTAGCAGGAGGATACTGCCGTGTCGTAAGACGTCTCCCTAATGCATCCCACACATGCTCTATGGGATTTAGATATTTAGATTTAGATATATGGGATTAGCTCTATGGGATCGTGTGATATCTTCACTTTCCAGTAGCTCTTGAACATTAGCAGTACGGTGTGGCAGGGCATTGTCATCCATAAAAATGAAGTCTGGTCCAATGGCCCCTCGGAACAGACGCACATGGGTTAGGATTACCGCATTGCAGTAGCGGTCTCCAGTTACAGAACTTCGGTCGAAGATCTGAAGCTCAGTCCACCCGTTCAACATACATATACCGCCCGTTGCATACAAATAATCTTTCTACTGAATTACATGCCTATTATACTGCAATTTCATGGCTATCTTATACTTTGTTGGGGAGCTGTGGCCGAAAAACCACTTGTTGCTTAAGTTTCGCACATCAGTGTATATATATATATATATATATATATATAAATATATATATATATATATATATATATATATATATATATATATATATATATATATATATATATATATATATATATATATATATATATATATATATATATATATATATATATATATATATATATATATATATATATATATATATATATATATATATATATATATAACATAGATTGTATTTGGGGCTAAATATCAAAATAACCGATGTTGATTAATTATTTTTGATAAAAAAATATTTTATCAGAAAGAGATTCTAAAAAGTGCAGTTCTTTAGTTTAAAATCATATATTTTTTAAATCTTTTTTTTTAAATGTGTATACTTTTTTCCTTTTTAAAAATTGTTTAAGAAACAAGGGAGACTATTGTTTTAAAAGTTTAAGAATTTATGAGAAGTGTTTCGGAAAAAATTGTGTGTTTGAAAATATAATATAATTAACATAGTGTGTAAAAACAGAAATTTTTAAGGAAACTTAAAAACATTTTACTATTATTATTATTATTTTTTTCTTTACACTGTTAAAACATTTAGTTTAGAAGCAAGTTAAAAATAAATAGCTTCCAAGTTTTGCAAATCAATTCTCTAATACCATTTTAACGGATTCCACTAAAAGAATTATTTCATTTTTTCCAAAAAAAATTAAAAAAATAATTCATAGAAATATATATCATTCATAGTGTTTTAAGTTAATTCAAAACAGAAAAAAAATATTTTGAATTAAATTAAAGGAATTTTAAATAATTTAATAAAAATATTTTATAAGAAAAATAAATAAGTGATAATTGTAAATTGCATTAAAAGGTTCCTGATGAGTTAAAATAAACGTTATTTTTCTATCAGGGTTTACACTATGCGAAGTCTTTTTCTGTTTCAGATTTCAATCCATCGGAAGAATGCTCACCAGGACAATTCAGATGCAACAATGGTACATGCATTTCGTGGAATTGGATCTGCGACAGTGTGGAGGATTGCTCTGAAGGGGAAGACGAAGATGACTGCCCACCTAATTCTTGTGAAGAGGGGGAGTTCCAGTGCAGGCATGGACTCTGCATCCCAAAAGAGCACGTTTGTGACGGTATTTTTCAATGCTTCGATAAGTCTGATGAAAAAATTTGCTGTAAGTTTTATTTTTATTCTTTTTTCACGAGGACCCGATACCACGGGAGAAATTTTTCATGGCTAATTCCGTTTCACCTCCGATTGGTATTTTAAAGTTCAGAAAGAAGTGATTTCAGCTTAATCTTGCAATAGTTTATATGTATTTGGATAGTCTGATCAGCCTTTGTACTTCGATAGTCAGCCTTTTTGATAGATAGGTAGGTATATACTTTATTTACGTCGCACTAGAGCAGCACAATGGGCTATTGGCGGCGGTCTGAGAAACATTCATAGGCATGATCAGAAGACATTCCATCGCAATCCTGCGCGCGAGCGGTGTTCTACCGTGTGTCTTTACCAGAGTTGCAAAAAAAAACGAGATTTTCTTGAAAAACCCCAACCCAGGTGGGTTTTTCTGGGCTTTTCATGTTTTATTATTATTATTTTTTCAAAAGAGAGAGCAGGTATAAGTACCTTATTTTAAAAAAAAGTTTATTTTAATATTAATAATAAGGTTCAATTTTATGAATTGACTTAACATATAGGATATTAAAGTGTAATCAATAATTAATACAAACAAATTGGTGCAAAAGTCTGAATCTTTCTGACAGCACGAAACAAAATGTTACACGTCATCACATACATCACCCATTAGAGACTTATTTTAACGCAGGATTACTTTTTATTTATATTTTAATCTTAAAAAAAATATTTGAGGAATTTTTTTTGCATAGAAAGTGAATCAAAGTCACTGACTAATCATTGGCCATTAGAGTCAAATCTAGCTAGCATGATGGCTCTCCAGTCTCTAAACAGCTTTTTCGCTGTAGGTTCATTTTTTTAGGCTAGAAGACTACATACATATATATTTTAATAGAATAGCTCTTTTATATGACAAAAGATAAAAAAGAAATCAATTTAAAAAAAAGCCCAGTAAAACCCGTTTTAGGGTGAGTTTTACTAGATTTTCAAAGTGGGTTTCACTGGGTACAGAGCCGGATTATACCTTTCGTAGGCCCTAGGCACAGAGCCGGATAATACCTTTCGTAGGCCCTAGGCATAGCCGTTTTGGGGCCCTCCCCTCCTTCCCCTCTTTTCAAAATATATGCTAAAATTTTCTTGCATATTTTTTTTTTTACATTTTAATTAATATGGATTTTAATTTACGAATTTGTTTATCGAACTTTATCTGCAATACCGACATACTGACGATATTGCAGTTGATATCGATAATACCATTATGATTAGTTCGATCGATAACTATGTAAACACTTCACGTCAAAAATACAACAACAAACCAGCAAAGAAAACAGTGAAATTGATAGTGAGATTAATTACAAGAAATATTTATACAGTAGAGAACCAATTATCCATCGCTATCCCGGATGTCTGAATTTCCCAGTTTTCTGGATCGACCAAAAAGTTAATCGATGTTTATCGAACCCGAATTACAAGGAAAAAGTGTAATGCATAAAGTAAGAGAAAAAAGAAAGGTAGTCCTAACTTTAAAGAGAAAAAAAAAGGTAGAAATATAACATTTAAAAGATAAACTTGTGAATACTTTTCCTCACATTGCATTAAGAATATATTTGTCGATTCTTGGATCAAATGCAGAAGGAGAAAGATCTTTCTCCAGATTAAAATTGATAAAAAATTATTTGCGTTCAACAATGAATCAAGATCGTTTGGCATCTCTCGCACTTATGTCTATCGACAGCATAATACAAGATTTCGTTGAATCCAAAAATCGCAAAAAAGTAATATATTAGATCATAAGATTCTGCAAAATAATTTATTACCAAAAAATATTATATTTTTATTTGTATCTTCATAATTTTGTGCAAAATACACTTGTTGTTTTTAAAGCTAAATTATTTTTGTCAACAAATTTTTTTCTCCCAAGTTCTTCGTAGGCCCTAGGCACGTGCCTATAGGTTAATCCGGCCCTGACTGGGTAGGTGGGTTTTTTGCAACCCTGGTCTTTACGATCAGTTCACTGAGGTACTTCAGAATTTGAAACCCCATTGTTTACTACAAGCTCTTTTTTTTTAAAACTTTAAAGTACTTACGCAGATGAGAGAGAATTTGCCATGAAGTTTCCTCTTCATTAGTAAAAGTACTTTTTGCATTTAAATGGGTTGTGATTACTACTGAACCGTGTTATCAAATCACGGTGTCATATATGCTAGCATTAGTCATTCTCTGTAAATGATCTAACCATTAGATTTCATGTTGGTATAACTATCATTAGAAATTGTTTATTATCATATTTATAATATGCTAATTAATCATTGCGAAAGTTTTATGACCTAATAGACAAAAGATAAAATACTAACGCAATTCTTCTAAAAATAAAAGCATATTTTCGATGAATTTGGTTTTTTTTAAATTGAAATTGCATACATTTGCTGACTTGTGTGCTCAATATAGGCTTATAAGTCATTGTCAAGTAGAAAATACAGATAGAACAATTCAGAGAAAGACATCACGAAGAATACATCCAAGGTTACGGCAGGGTTCGAACCCGCTACCTCCACGCTTAACAGAGCGTTTGGACCGACGATACCGCTCGGCCAGGGAGGCCCCCGATGAATTTGGATTTTTGATCTGGCCAAATGTTAATGCTTGCTGCCATCTGAAAATGTGACACTTAACTAATTCGCTCGCGTTAGATACGGTAGTTAAGTTAGGCTTTAAATCTTTGGCCCATATTCAAAAACCGCATGCATTTATGAGCTGTCTTCTCAAGGTCAAATCATTACATCAAACAGCTTTGGTAACAATTTGTGACAGCAACAATTAAGCCAATGTAACAATTGGTCTTTATAACGGACTATTATTTAAATTATTATTTAACTGTTTAAATTATTAAGCACTTAAGTAATGAGCAATTATTAAACATTAAATTAATTAGTTAATAATAAAACATTTAAATTAAAAACATTCAAAAGACCTGATTAAAAACAATTCCAAATTGGTAATATTTTTCTTCTTGGAAGAAAATGGCTAAAATCAGCTTCTACACCAATCATCAAATCACAGCCAAGTTTTATGAGTTTAATCAATGCAATCAATAATTGAGTAACTTTCTAAATATTAGACCATCAATGCTTTTTCTCTTTTCTTCTCGTTGACATTTTGCGCTATTTTTCAAATGGGCTTAGAAGAAGCAGGTTAAAGATGCCCACAACTTTACCTAATATTTATAAATAACTTCTATGGACTTATAAATATAGCATTTCCTAAAAGAACAGAGCCTCTGTAGATTTGTCTTAAGTCTTAAATATGTTTCAAATATACAGCAAATATACAACTAACCTCTACAGTATTATGATTCCAAAGTCGCATATACTTCATCTACAGATCATTTCATCGAATAGGTCATTTTAAATTCATTTTTTTATACGCTAGGGCAGTGGTCGGCAAACTTATTAGCCAAAGAGCCAAATATGAACATTACAACAATTTTTCAAAAAATTGGGAGCCAAATCTGCTTGTTTAGTAAGCTTTTATTACACTAAATAAGTAGTACACTAAATAAACTAAATTTCCTACTTAATAAGCAGGGCTCGAAAAAACTCAGAAATTTTACCCGTCCCCGAGGACGGCTTGTCCAACAATGCACCCGTCCTCCGTTGAAACTAACCCGTCGCTTTTAAATAAATAAAAATATAATTTTCTCCTATTTATTACAAACATTTATATAAATTGCACAATGAATTAGTCGTTACTAGGATTACATTATACAGTAATAAAAGAAATACTAGGTTACTAATAGTAACCTAGTATTTCTTTTATGAAATAATTTAAATGACAAGGGTCAAGTTATCTGGAATGTCAAGTTATCCGAGGGTACTGCGTTTTTTAAATGAATCAAATATGACGTTTGCCAGTTGCACAATCAAGCCTATGATTTACAGAGGTTTCTGAACAGAAATCTGAAAGGGGTTTTCCATTTAGGTAGATGTTCATAATTGCTTTTGAAGCTTCTTGTTTAAGACCAGTACGTATTGTGTTTTTTTTTGTAAGTTTATTGCTGCAAAGCACCTTTCAACCGCTGCAGTACTCCCAGACAGAGAAAACATCAATATATGCGCAGTATGTTGCTGTATTGTGGGTCATTTTGCTGCCTTGTAACTTACAAGACTCTTGTAAGGTTACAAAAATTGAAAATGTATTACAACAATAAACGGGAAAATGGCCGTCCGCGCGGACGTCGGATTTGAGAAATTCGTTGTCCGCGGAGAATTTTTGACCGTCGAGGACGGGCGGACGGGCTGTTTTTCGAGCCCTGTTAATAAGTATTTATTAATGCGAACAATGTGCTTGCATCTCATGGGAAAGTTTGAGTAAGTCAGGTTTGTATGTTGTTGTTTTTAATTTTAGGCATGATTCCAAGTTCTCATCAATAAGACGACTTCTTAGTTTACTCTTGATAATGTTCATGCTTGAAAAAGATTGTTATCATATATATGTAGAACCGAAAAGGGAAAGAACAGCAAATGCGAGCTTTTACCGCTGATCGAAAGAGTCAGGAATACTATTTCAAGCGTTGAAAATGATCATGTTTTCCTTCTCCAGGTCATTCAAAGCAGACCACTTGTGTTGTGAACTAACATCAAATTTTTTCTCCTCCAATATTTCCAATTCAACACAAAGACGTTCGAATTTAGAGCCCCATATCTTCTTGTTTTTTAAATCCAGCAATTGTATTTCAGTTTTTTAAGTTTTTTTTTTTTAAATGAAAATATTATTGCGCCCTCCGTGGATATTTGTGCCAGAGCCGCACTTAAGGAGCCAAAGAGCCACATGCGGCTCTGGAGCCGCACTTTGCCGACCACTGCGCTAGGGGAATGCTATTTTTTACCCAAACCACTATTTTTTTACTCCATTTTTTACCCAAAAATTTTTTTTACACTTTTATTTTCAGGATCGAATTAATTTTTAAAAATTATGAATTTACTTAATAGTTTTAATTGCGTAGAAGAAAATGATCGAACATATTTTTCTTATTTACAAATAAAAAAATAAAAATAACAATCTGGCATCTGAATCTGAATTTTAATATAAAAAAAAAAAGTCCATTAGTTAGTACCTCATTTTGTGTTAGTTTTACTTAGAAAATATGTTACAAATGCACAAATACAAAAAAAGTTAATTAATAGCACATAGGCAACAAATACCATGAAATATTTTCCCATTGTTTTGAGTAAATAATGAAATGTACATATGCGTGTAACATAATAATATATATGCGTAACGTTTTCATTTCGATTTTTTGTCTGAAAGGCATATACATGTTTTTCAATACGTGTTTTATGAATCTTTTTTTTTTTTTTCAAATTAAAAATTGAGTCTTTTGCAAAGAGCACCAAAATTAGCACAAAATTTACATCTAAAGAAAGAACAAATATAAAACCGCATTCCATTTTGAATGGTCTTTCGGAAATTTGAATGTAAATGATTCGAAGCTATATTTTATGATTATTCGCATTGATGCGGGAGATTCAATTATATGGTAAACACTCAATTGTATGGTTTTGCCAAAGTGTCATTGAAAAGTTAAAAAAATATTTACAACGTAAAATAGAGCTCACCCACAAAATAGTCATCAATTTGTCACTTTAGCATGATTTAATTACTTTTTTATTCTCACGATCTATAGTTTGATTGTTAAAGTCACACATTGTGAATTCTAAATATCGTTTGATTGACGTTACACATTGTGTGGACTCTAAATATCGTTTGATTGTTAACGTCACACATTGTGGATTCCAAATATCGTTTGATTGTTAACGTCACACATTGTGTGGATTCTAAATATCGTTTGATTGTTAACGTCACACATTGTGGATTCTAAATATCGTTTGATTGTTAACGTCACACAGTGTGCATTCGAAAAATCCTTTGATTGTTAACGTCACACATTGTGGATTCGAAAAATCCTTTGATTGTTAACGTCACACATTGTGGATTCTAACTATCGTTTGATTGTTAACGTCATAGATTGTGAATTCTAGATATCGTATGATTGTTAATATCAGACTAGATCCACAATAGGTTGTTGACAACGGTGAAACAATTATGCTTAGAAACAATCTGAGGACAATCCTTGTGCAATTGCAATTTAGGCATTAAAAAAAAGCAAATTTTGTACATCAACCGATTTCGGTTAAATTCTCCCTCACCAATTATCAATTCATTTAAAAAAAACGAAATTAAAAGCAATTTTTAGTTTGAAAATTATTTCAATATCAAGTAATATTGGATTCAGTATTTCATTGAAAGGAAAAATTACCGAAAAATGAAAAATTCGTTTCTTTCTTCCATTACTTGCTATATCAAGAATCTTTTGCAGTAATTATAATTATTGCTTTGCAGTGCTAATCTATAATCTTTAAAAACTAAACATAAACAAACAGTCTTAGAAAGAAATTTCAATAAAATACCACTAAAACACCGATTAAATAAAGGCTCAGTTTCTGCAATGTAACGGAGTATATCAAAAAGAGTAAGTAATTTCATATTGAAAAAAAAATAATGTTTTCTGATAATAGCAAAAACAAAATTTTGCTTAGGGCAAAGTTTAGAAAAAAATTTAGGTA
Source organism: Parasteatoda tepidariorum (assembly GCF_982258835.1). Classification (NCBI taxonomy): domain Eukaryota; kingdom Metazoa; phylum Arthropoda; class Arachnida; order Araneae; family Theridiidae; genus Parasteatoda; species Parasteatoda tepidariorum. Next base: position 5,602,754 of record NC_141757.1, on the reverse strand, counting down.
TTAAAAAATATATTAAATTATTATAAAAGGCAGATGACGTAACTACCTTGTCAACGAAATGATCTTGTCAATGAAATTATCCGTAGATGAAGTGATGGCGATGAAACGGCTTGTCGATGTCGATTAAATGAACCGGACCATGATTCCACGTGCAATAATATTTTAGCAGATTCTTTTAAGTTCATGTTATTTCTTATCCCAGATGGTATAGCTTAGCTACACCATCTCCATAAAACAAAAACAAAAATCTTTAAAAAGTCCAAAAATGAATTCTTTAAAATGTTGAAAACGGTTAAGTTTAAGCATTTAAAAATACAGCTGGCAGAATCATTTTAAGATTATAAAATAGTGAACTCTAACACAGAAAGCATATTAAACCTTTTTTCAATAGACCAAAAATGTTGCACTTTCAAACCTTTCATCCTAAAAGGATAAAAAAAATATTTTTTAAAGCTTTTTTAAAAAGTAGCGTCCACTTAGGTCCATAATGACGTCACACTAGCGATAAAATCAAATTGCCATTAAAATATCATGACAAGGTGGAGTTTAGCTAAGCATACAAGACTTTGAGAAAAGAAACCTTATAATTACCTAGATTTAAGATTATTTTCACCTTCAGACAAGCTTTATTAGAAAAAGAAATTTCGCTCTTGAAAACCCTAAGTCAACCTCGATTTAAGGCTTTTATACAGAAGGTTGTTTTCCAAAGTTTTGGATTGGGATAATGTGCGTGAAATAGAGCATATTGTCACATATCTCGTTTCAAGGTTAGAAGATTTACACGTAAACCGTATTTCTAACCTTTTTAGGTTTACATTAAAAGGTTTTGGTTAAGTTAAAAAAACAATTATTTTGCTATCTGGGAAGGATAACGAATTTTGACTATGTGTGTTTTTTCTTCCATCAGCACAAGCCGAATGCGGAGGATATTATTGCGGCAACAAAGAATGTGTTCCTCAAAAATATAGATGTAACAGACTGCAGGATTGCAGGAACGGAAATGATGAAGAAAACTGCTTAACTTATCAGTGCCGAGATTTTGAGTTTAGATGCGATGAAGATCAATGCTATACTGAACGTTTTCTTTGCGATCATGACAGGGACTGTTTAGATGGAAGTGATGAAGATAACTGTGGTAAATAAAGTATTGCATAATTTTAATAAAACTGCTACTCTAAAAAATAATAAAGAAAAATGGATGTAACGGCCTGGTTTCTTAAGACCAGGGCCTTCTCTGAGCGTCGGCTGGAAGTTGACGTGCCCTCACCCCAACAAAATACTGTTTTGTAAGCTCAGCGTGAGCAGTCGTTCCGACGCAGACATTATCTGGCATTTAATGACGTAAACAAATATTTATTTTGATTCTGTAGCTAGTTCCTAAAACTTTATATGCGTTATTGTCGACTTGTGCTTAAGAGGGAAAAAATGACCTTTTAATCTGTAACCACAGATTGCTTTAAGCACGAAATATTTGTATGATTTACATCTTACATTCTACAAATTAGGTCATTTTTTAAGTTTCGGAGATTAATTTCTCCTTGAAATCAAAATGTTGGCAGATTTCAATAATCTGTTGTCCGTTATTGATTTTGCCGTTAATGTTACGTTGCTATTCAACTGCAGTTGATTCGGACTGCAGTTGTTGTTCAAGCTGAGTGTTCGATGACGTATACTGTCTAACGCACAAATTGACCAACCAAGAGGTCAGCGCTCGCTTCAAGCTAACGTTTTGCAAAGCCGACCTTTCCTAAGAAACCATACCTGCATACTGCTAGGGAAAACCGATTTCTCTTTTCGCGCTAATTTTCAAAATAGTAGTTACAATGATCGTGCTGACCGTGGTCAAGGGTCGCTGCTGACAGGAAAAAAAAACTATAAAAATTCTTTCAGCTGCATATCAATCCGTTCTAATTGAAATACAGTTGTGAGAAAGGGGTGGTCATAAAGCAAAAAACTTTGCCCGTTTTATAGGTCTCTAGCGGTCGTTCAACCAATCGAGATGAGGAAATTTCAGATGTAGTATATTCAGAGATATAAGCTTCAGATTCCAAAAAAGACAACGGTTACGGTTTCAAATGTACATGACAAAATCGAAAAAAAAAATCATAGAATAACGTTCATTAGATAATTCAAGGAAGAAAACCTATAAAAAGTGGGGCTCACAATTTCAGGAACAATAGTTGACGTCCTGAAATTTTTTGATTAAGCGCTACCATCGGGGTTTGTAACATATGCTCTGTAACAGGCTGACGCTATGTAGCCATGCTGTAAATTTACGTCATACCATAATTGCTGCTACACTATGCGCTGAATGACATCGTTTGGATGCAAGATGACGCACCTTAACACCTTTATGACGCACCTTAACACCTTATGACTAAGATGACGCACCTTTAAAAAACGTTATTGAACAGTCGACCCAATTTTGGATTTACGATCCAAGTAGCACACATCTCAATAACGATATCGTAAAAACTTATCTTTGAACATTGTCCTACATAAAAATGTACCGTACCCCTTTTATAACGCAAAACAATATTGTTCGCTATCGTAAAAAAACGTTGGGGAATGTCGATCGATATCTCACAGCATTTACAAACATTGTACAATGTCGATCGACATCGTCAACACGATATTAAAAAAAAGATTGCTGAAGAATTCCGACAATCGCCAAAATTACGTTATTTGTTAAAATAAAAATTAGTTTTTGAAAAAATTCATGCTTATTTGTAACCCGGAAAAAGCTTATAACAAAACCGTTCTATAGCTTGCTTAAAATTAAATTATTTGTTATTACCAAAACTTATAGAATCTTAAAGTTTTCAGCTTAGTTATTATTTTTTTCATTGCTTTTATACTACCAAAGTTCAACTCCGTAGTCATGTAATTTTGAACCCAATCCAGAAGACAAAGGAACTCCTGGATCAAATATTGGAAGAAATTGTTTTGAGCCTTTGAATAAAACCGCAGGCAAAACTTCAAATTTAAAGTGCCCATTAAATATGTACTTATTTGCATTTAATATCGAAGTTTGTCTTCTGATTTTTTATCGTTGGTTTAAAAATTTTTGAATTTTTTTTGGTATAATTTTTTTGTTTCATTTAGATTATAAGAAAGAGGAAACTACTGAAATGCACAGTATTATTGATGAACTGGACGATTCAAGTGTTTTTAAAGAGTTTTTTCTGAGCATTTTCAAGCGAAATTCAACCAAATCTTAATACTTCAAATTAAAACATACTCAAAATGTTATATTCTTTTTAGTTTCAATATTTATTTCTATTGGTGTTTAATCAAAAAGGAACTTTATATGTATTTGACCTTAAATAAATCATTCAATGAACAAATAGGAAATGGTATATAGGTTTGAATTTATATACACTTATAGTTAGTATATTATTTTCAAAACAAAAATTTATGTTTGATGAAATCCCTACTAAATTCTCCTGGAATTCAATAAAAATTCATATTCGCATAATAATTGGTTCAGTTTTAAAATTTTAATTCGTCAATATTTCTTTGAAAATAATTTTTTTTAAAGAAAAATTATTGTTATTTGTCCTGTTATTTTTCTCTATAGACCTTTGAATGTAACGATACATCAAAAAGAACAATCTTCTTTTTAGGAAACAGAACTCAAGACACTTGCGTTTTTATATTATTCTCAAGAATGTATACATGGCAGCTTTAGTATTATCGAATCTATTTCTTAAGGACACCATTAAAGCATATATTTCTTATGCAATACTTTGTAAGTAAGCTCATTGGGATCACTCTCTTCTTGAGAAATCACGAAGAGTATTATTTTTCATCGTGTGCTCTCGACAACAGTTTTATTATGTTAGAAAGTTAATCCACTACAAGTTTAACAAAAATAGTATTTGAGTGGATGAATAAAAAGTATTTTATTAACGATTGAATGTTTGAACAAGATATAGAGAGAGTGTGAACTAATTGTAGGAATTGGAAAAGAAAAAGGGGTGGGGGGCATGATATCAGACAAGTATAAAAGTACAAATTGGGAGACGTGAACCACCCTATTAGGTGGGCCAACGTTGCTCCCACAGTAAGGACAGATAGTACAAAGAACATCCATGCCTTGCCTGGGATTCGAACCCAGAGCCTTTCTGATGCAAGGGCAGTTCCCTAACCCCTACACAGGCCGGTCGGCAGAGAAGCCAACTACCCTCCCTGAAATACGCCATTGTTTCCATAGCAGCAGACGGCCTCAGACTCTGGGGCGGGAGTTCTTACAGTAGACAAACTATACTATTACAGGGTGCGTAGCCAAATCTTTGAATCAAAAATAAGCACTTTTTAAAAACTTTTCAAGTACTTTACAAAAATTTTCAAGCACTCAAATTCATATTCAATGATATTATTGAAAAACAAAAACTTTTTATAAACAGTTTTAGCGTTAAAAAAACCCAAAAAGAAAACAAATCAGTACTTTCCCACATCGCCGAGTGAATTCAACTTGACCCTCAACTCAGAACAAAAGTACCCTTACCCCCTACGTCAAAAAAAGTGTTAGAAGTAAAATAAAATAAACAAGAACAAAATTAAATAAATTAAAAAGAAAAAACATTTCATAAGGATCTGATATTCTCTATCCAAATTGGAGCACTCGGGTTTCGGTTTCAAGTGTGCGCGCATGCGCAAGTCATAACGTGGGAACGCGTGAATGATTAAGCAACAAACTCCCCATTTTTCGTGAAATGCATGGGATCCACCAGATATCACTGAAGGGAAAAAAATTATTCGAAAAAAAAGCACCTTTAAAAGCTTTTAAAAACGAAATCCCCAAAAAAGCACCTTTAAGTACTTTTTACAAACGCTACGCACCCTGTATTACGCTTGTCTTTTTTAATTGACATTTGTTGATTCAAGAGACGGACTATAAAATTTCGAGAGGGGAACTTTTTTTTTCTTTCTTCAGTGTGCGTAGCCAAAGCTTTCAACAAAGAATAAGCACTGAAATGGAGAATATCTTGCAAAATGCAGCAGAGCTGCACAATCTCACAGAACCCAACTGACACGCGCACGTATTTCATCAAGCCTGTAAAATGATTGGCACTTTCATACGCAATGGATTGTGGTTGAATGAATTGGGAAAACGTTGAGTAGGACAATGTGAAAAAGGACGCTTTTGCATAAAACGTGGCGAAAATTAAGCACTTTTTAATAATAGCCAATGAAAAAAGCATCTTTAAAAAACAAAAATAGGCATTTTTTAAAAAACGATGTTTTTGTTTGGTCTATTGTGTTAGCCCTAGAGCAGTGTTTCCAAAACTTATAACTTCTGTGTACCCTTTCTAAATTTTTCGTAACGCTGTGTACCACTCATAAAAAAATGTATTTTTTACTATAAAAAAATTGCACAAAGTAAGTTAAAAATCACAACTGGCTGTTGATACCACTCATTATTAACTGTTAACTTAGCAAAAAATAGCCAATAGAAAAATACACAATCGTAAATTTTCATGACCAGCTTCGTTTTCAAATAAAAAATTTTGAAATTTTCGTTTGTTGCAAGTTATTTCACATAAGAACGCGTACCCCCGCTAAACAGTAACCGTACCCTTGGGGGAAACACTGCCCTAGAGTGAAAAGAAGCTACCCTCCCTGAAATACGCCATTGTTTCCATAGCAGCTGACGACCTCAGACTTTTGGGAGGGGGAGTTCTTACCGCAGACATACTATACTATTACGTTTGTCTTTTTTTAAATTGACATTTGTTGCTTTTAGTGACAGACTCTAACATTTCAAAAAGGGAACTTTTCTTCTTTCTTTTAAAAAGTAGCAATATATTTTTTTTCTTGTCTTCCAAAAAAAAATAAAAATTTAATGACAAAACACTGAGAGTTTTTCATTTATTTATAACCTAATAAACCAATAAATGGTAATGTACATTTCTAACAGTCATCAGCCAATGCATAACAATATCTACATTGCTTTTTTTAAAATACAAAAGACAATCACAATCACAATTCAACAAGGCAAGCACAATTGTCACATAAGTAGCTGATAAAACAAATTAAAAAAACATAATAGTTATAATTAAAGGGAAAAAAAAACAGAAAGGGGGGACATGTAGTCAGACCCAATTCTAAGAAGAAGCACACAGGAACTTTTTCAATAAACTTTGACACTGATTAATTAATACAGTGGGTGAATCACAGACTCCCTTGGCACTGCTAGCTGTTATAGATTCTTTCCCCCCCCCCCTCATTACAGAATAAAGCTGTATTTGGAAATAAGTACAGTTCGACCTCTATTTAACGAAGTCGCTAAATCTCGATAATAAGTTCGCTATATGAAAAATTCGTTAAATAGAAAATCACCTTTTGAAACACTTAATCAACACATAACAGATTTTAAATTCATAAAAGCAAGACATAATTAAAATAGCAATTGATACATCTTTATCTTGTAAACTAGTATCTATTATTTATTTCAGAATTTAATAAATCTTAACCGTAAAAGAAATCTGCATGGAAAGCAAGAATAGAGTAAAACCTTATCCAGTAAATGCTACATACATTTGCAACTTAAAAAAGCTAAATTTAAGTATAAAATAATTGCTGCGTTTAGTATAAAAGTAATTTTAAACATACATTACGATATGCGTTCGATAGAATCCGTTAACCGTTAGTTTGGTCTGAGTTTTTCGTTTGAAATGCAAACAAAAAGGGATTTTACTGCTTTCTCTAAAGTGAAGTGCCTACGAAAATCAATTCATTTCCCCCATTAAATGGGTTAACAAGTTTGAAACAGTCTGAAATATTTATGGGAATAGGGATAGTGGATATCAAAGAAAAATTCGTTAAATAGAAAATTTATTTCGCTATTTGGAAGTTATTTTACGAAGAAATTTCCAAAATGTTCTTGGTTCCTCGAAAAAAAAATCGCAAAATAGAGAAGTTCGCAAAATGGAAGTTCGTTAAATAGAAGTCCGACTGTATATTTTATTAAGAAAAAAAAATTTTTTCCAGGAAGGGAAAAAAATCTACATTTTTTTTTCTTTACAGGATACAGCTGCCAATTAAAAATACACAAATCAGATCACTTTTTATTCATAAAACAAAATGCACAGAGATAAAAGTTAGCAAAATATACCAAACTTCCGACAATACTACCTCTGTTTTTACGACATTCACAATTCTTATTTTTAATGTTTGTCGACATCACAATACAAAATTACAATAATGTAAAATAATTGCAACACTAACACTTAAGTATTCCCCTTTTTATTTACACAAAAAAAAAGAAAAAAAACTGTACAATTGCGAAGAGCAGCAGAGTAATTCTTTTCAATATTTACGAGCCTTTACCAAAAACGCTAATTTACAGAAGCAATTGCACAATAAATAAAGTTAAAAATTCTTATCAACATAACTTTGTGCAAATAAAATCATTGCTTTTTTCTTTTACACAAATATAATAATGAAGACAAAAGGAAAAAAAAAAATTTTCTAAAAATATTTTGAGTAGGATAGAATTATTCTATCATTTACTAAATGAGTTTTTCTTTTTTTTTTTAAATATTTTGAGTAGGATAGAATTATTCTATCATTTATTAAATGAGTTATTTTTATATTTTGAGTAGGATAGAATTATTCTATCATTTATTAAGTTTTTTTTTATATTTTTAGGAAGAATTACTGTATCATTTACTAAATGAGTTTTTTTTTTTTTTAATATTTTGAGTAGGATAGAAATTGAATGAGTATTTTTTTAATATTTTGAGTTGGCAGCATTATTGTATCATTTATTAATAGAAAAACTAAAGTTAATTTTATGAAGAAAAAAAAATGATTCGTCACTATCTTGGACAATACATTTGGCCATATGCACACTAACTTATCGTTTATCTGTTTAAAAATGGCTTAACTAACAGAAAAATGAAAATAGAATTTTGTGCATAAATAGAGAATTCATGAAAAATAGCACAAGCAAAAAAAGAAAAAAAAAGCTAGAATCATTTACTGATTATTTAAGATTATGAAGATTAATTATGCATATTTTAATAACCTAGTTTATGGTTTAGACATTATGAAATTGCAATTCTAATGTTAAAAAATCATAGTTATGACAAAAAAAAAAAAACTATTCAATGACTAAAATTGCACATCACAGAATCATATTTTATAACACACACACACATATATATTCCAAATTGAGTGCAATAAAAATTGTTTAAGTAACAAATTTAATATTAAAGTTCTAATAATATGTGTAAAAAAAAAAAAACCCTATTGAGGTTGTATAAAAATTTAAACCAAAGGAACGCTAGCTAACCAAACTTGCCACTAAGTAAACAAAACCACTTCTTATCACAATGTATGGCAAAATACGATTTCGCAAATGACTAAAAGCAGTGGAAAGCACTAAAATAGGATAAAAACAAAAATAAACTCAAACATTATTGTAAACTTAAAATTTAACAGCTACAAAATGCTTTTAAATTTTTCATAGATCAATCAATAAAAACAATTTTTAGTACTCACTAAAAATAAACCTCCATTCATAAAATACACATCCAGTTTTAATCGCATTTCAAGTTAAGTCCAGTATATATAGACAGGACAAATGTTTTAAGATAACTTCTTAATTATTTTCATCAATTACAGTTTTTAAAAGAAAAGAAAGTCTTACATTTTTACTTACTTAAACTTTAAAATTAATGAATTATTTTCTTCATGGAATTTAAACCGCTAGACAAAACACGAATAACTTGTTGAGAAAAAAATTCACAATTTAGGAGTATAATAAATATCTTTTTTTCTATATGCCACAAAAAATAACAAGGTAGACTCCTAACATAGCACTTAAGTAAACAACTGTGAAATTAATAACACACTCTCGTTAAAAAATTTTTTTTTTCAGATTATGCATCTACAGAAACTGCAACAGCTGAGCGGTTAAGGCGCGTTTGTGAAGTACTGGGGTTTGATTCCTGGAGGTGGCTTGAAGCCTACATAGCTTAAGATTGATCCATTTTTGAAAAAGCAAAAAACTCATTAAACTGATTTGGCAGACATACAATTTCAGATACTTAGTAATACACATTATTTGCTAATTGGGCTGTCCATAAAAACATGAGCTTTTCAAGGATGCAATCGAAATTATCGAGATTTCAAAGATTGCATTTCACTCTTACGGAAATGTTTAGAATAAATGCTACCACACATATGAACAAGAGACTTTCAAAAGCTATAATGCCTTAATTTACCTTTAGTTTAGCTTTTATTTAACTGGTAGATAATTTAATTACAGAGATAAATGATTATTAACACCCTACAAGTCATTCACAAGATTAAATTTATCTTATAAGCTAAGATTTTTTTCTTGCAGACAAGCTTAATGATAAGAACCCCTTGCACACAACTCTAGTACACACAAAATCGGATAAAACGTATGAATTTAACTACAGAATTGAAAACAAGATAAATGTGAAAGCTCGCCTACCTTATCATTTGCAAGTTTTAATGCAATATATTTGCAAACCTGATGATAAAAGTGCAAATAGAGTGCTTTCACAGGTGTCACCCTTTCAGTTATAGCCTAAATTTTCAAATTGCGATTTTTTTTTTAAATTTATTCTTTTGCAAATATTCCTAATTTTTTAAATATTCATAGCTGCCAAAACTGATAGGAAAAAATCCAGCAGATTTTACGAAATATAATAAATTTCATGACAATTGTTGCATAATGAACTGAATATTTTACACAGAGGAAATTTTAGGAATTTTCCTAGTCATCAAAATAGAAATACTGCAATATTTTCCAGTTATTTTTGACACTAAACATACTTGAAATGTTTACTCATGATTTCGAATATTAATAGGCACTTAATTCCTCAAAGATAGTCAAAAATTTTCAAAATTAATTTAAAAAGAGAGTTCTGAATAAAAATAAACTAAACATTTTAAAACAAAAAGTTTTGAACTGATTTCTATAAAAGAGATTTGCTTCATTATGCATCAGTAATACATATATAAATATTCAAGCAAGCAAGCAATAATCTGTATAAAAATACTATTTTAACAGGGATTTTTTTAGGAAACTTACTGAATTTTATGGAATTTTCTAAAATGTACAAAATCCAGAATTTTATTAAACCAGTAGACCAGGAGAAACTGGCAAAATCCTGTAGAGTTGGCAGCCATGAATATTAAAAATAGAATATTTTTCTAAAGCATATAAGCTATTACCTTAATTTCCTGCTTTAAAAAGAAAGAGAAAGAAAAAAAAAATGATGGATGAAAAATACTATTAAGCACTGTGAAAAATCTGCAAGCACTCAAGCTAAGCTGGAGGGGGGGGGGACTACCTGATTTATGGATGGCTCTTGCAGCAAAAAAATTAGAGGAATATTTAAGAATCTTTGAGGAAAACACAAATATGCAATTGAATATTTTTTTTCAGGCAAATAGCCAAAAAATTTAATATTTTGAAATTTGGCACAGAAATAATCATCAGAAATACTCAAAATACAGAAAGAAGAGATACACTTATGTTTACAATACAATTAAGAAAAAAAGTATAAACAATCTTTGATTTAATTATTTTGATCATTTCCAACAAAAGAATCATTCCTTATCACATAAATTCAATATATAAACAAGTTTCTGATGTGCAATTATTTAGTGTTGTGTAAAAAGAAATCGACTATTAAGCAAGTGGCAAAAACAGAAACTACATTCAAAATAAATTGCATCACCTAATTTGGTTAAATATTATTTTGAAACATTTCTATTTTACTAAACACACACAAGGGATAAGTTTAATTCAAAATAAATTGTTTAATAAACCAGTAAATTTAGACAATTCAATTATGTCGTGTTAACACGTCTGATGATTCAACTGCAAATCTAGCTTAATATATGTTAAACCTAGTCATTCTTTCCTTTGAAAATAAATGAGAACTGAGGTCATTTAGGAAGATTAATTAAATATAATCTTCAATTTAATTAATTATAATTAAATTGAATTGTCAATTTAATTATAATCAATTCAATTAATTATAATAAATTTCAATTTATAATAATCAATTAACCTTCAATTTTAATAATTATAATCACATTAATTATATTGCCCAATCAACTACTAGATCTAGACCAGTGGTCGACAACCTATGATCCATGGACAACTTAGTAATTTGGAATATCCAATCTCTACAATGCTTTTCATTTTTTCTATTCAAGATTATGTGTAATCGAAAATAGAGAGCTGTTGTGGCTCAGGGAATAGAGAGTTTGCCTAAACAACCATTCAAACCTTTTTGAATCCCAGCGATGGCCGGTGAATATGAATTCTGCACACGGCTCGCACCGACCACAGTGGTGACGTGAAATATCGTCAGTGGTAGAGACCGATCATGGGTTAGAATCCCCTTGCCGTTAGGCTAACTGTGGGACGTACTCGTGGTCTTCCTCTCTATGTAACGCAAATGAGAGCTAGTTCCATCAAAAAGTCCTCCACGAAGACAAAATTTCTCCCAATACTTGATCTAAGAGTTCTCTTGTCTGCTGGATTGGGTTCAAAATTGTAAGGCAGCGGAGTTGAATATTAGTAGTCCTAAACCCAAAATTGGGTCGCCTATTCAATGACAGTTATAAAATAAAAACTAAAAATTGAAGTAAAAATTTTTGTGGGAAAAGAAAATTAAAAATGACACACTTGAACTAAGCATTGTCAACCAACGATCTAGATTTTCGGTAGTAATAGGTCCCAAAACTAGAAAATTGGAAATAGTACTGTCCAATCAGCTTTTTTGATCGAAGATAAAAAAATTCCGATTAAAAAAATAAAAAAAAATTAAATTTTGACGAGGAAAGAAAATTTATTTTTACTACAAACCTAAAAGTTAATCTCAAATTAAATTTGATTAATCTCGTACAAGATATAGAGAGAACAAAAATCACAGATTAAAGCAGATAATCACAATTTTTAGTCGAATTAGACAAATAAACATTCTGACTGTTAACAATATTAAATAATATCATCATGAAAAAAAAATATGACACTTTTTTTTAATCATTTATCACCCTTGACATTAAAAATGAAAAAGAAATACTATTTTCCACATGGAAGTTACTGTGTTTAAAATAAAATAAGTTGTTGAAATAGAAATACAAAGTCAAAAGAATTTTCTTGCTTCAAAATCAAATAAAATATGTGCCTAAGGTCATTATCAAAACAATAATTTGCACTACACAAATACATTAAATTACAATATTGCAAGTAAGATAAGACATAACATAACACACTTACAAGCAAATCTCAACCATATCACAGATTTAGTAGACGCTCATGACACCTTCACGCATTGAAATAAATACACTTTTTTTAACATTATTCAATCTGGATTGCTTACACTTTTTGATCTCTTTAAATGACAAGAAATATAACCCTTAATAAATGTTGAGCATTGACTTGGTAGAAACACATAATCAGGGTGCGTAGCCAAATTATTCAACAAAAAATAAGCATCTTTTCAAGCACTCAAAAAATATTTTTAAGCACTTAAAAAAATATCACTATTAGGCAGGGTTGGAAAGTTTTTTGACAATCGAAATCATGAAATTTTGAATCATGTAAAACGAATGGTGCTTTCATACGCTACGGACTGACCATACGTCGAAATAGATTGTGTTTGAATTAATTATGAAAAATTTTAAAAGAACAATGTGAATTGTGTCTTTTTGCATAATTCGAAGCGAAAATCAACATAGTAAAGGAAAAATCTTTTTGAAAAAGGGAAAATGAAGCACTTTTTAAAAAAACCCAATGAAAAAAGTACCTTTAAGGGCTTTTAAAAAACGAAAATAAGCACCTTTTAAAAACGCTACGCACCGTGAATAATAGTGATAGGCTTTTGAAATTATCTTGGGATATGAGTTACCAATTAATCTTATCCATTGCTTAAGCATACCTGCCAACATTGGAGAAATAAAATAATGGAGATTTTAATAGTGAAATTTTTTTGGGCTATGAGTTAAAGTTTTGATACATCATGCATAATCTTGTAAATCAAAAATTGGAGATTCAAAATTAGAAATACATAATATAAGCACTTACATTTAGCGAATTAAAAAATATGTTAATAAATCTTAATCTAAAGAATTTTTTTTTTAAACCATTATTTATAATTACTTAACTATAAACATTCAACATACTCTGTTGAGTAATAAGAAGTATCTTTGCCATTAGCGGATATTTTACCTCCAATTTCTTCGACAAATACAGAGAATTTTGAGAAAATGCAGGAGACTTGACATGTATGCTCATCAGGAAATCTGAGTGGTACTCGTTCTAAATTGCAGTACTGAAGTATCTATTTATTATACATCTCAGCGTAGAAAACAGGACTTTTTTAAAAGGGGAAGAAAGCCCAAACATACCACAATTATTAATAAATAATATTATAATAAGAGAAATATTTAGTATAAATTACAATTGGAAAAGAAAATTATTTTAAAATTCTAATTAATTTTACAAAAAGAAAATATGTATACGTTTTCTTAACGTATGGATGAAATTATTCATAATAAATTAAGCTATAATATCAATATAGATAACATTTAAGTATTTGATTAATCCATTATTATCTGCCATGGATGAAATTAGCTATCGATGAATTTAGCTATTTATAATAAATTAAGTATTAATTTCAATATAGATAACATTAAACTATTTGATTAATCCATTATTATCTGCAAACACGAAAAGAATTCAACAGATTTTAGAAAATAATATAAATTTTATGTAACGTAATCATTAATTTTACTCGCGTTAGGACGCGCCAAACCATTATCTGAAAACTCTTGCGGGGGTATGTCGGTCACTATTAATCTTATGCTGTGCTATTAATTTTTGTGAAATTTGTTTTGGGGTCACGCCCTGTTAGAATTTATAAATTACAGAAAACTCTTATGAATGGTAAAATAACGCATACACAATAAGCCTGTTCACATGTTGCCTCGTAAGAATAACATAACGTGCAGGAAGTTTTCTAAATTTCTTCTGGTTTCAGAAAGCTTGTTATTGTTTACATTCAGTCAACCATCCATGACATACTTCAAAAATAAAAGCCAATTTAATGTTTTTCATTACTTTTGTGGATAAGAGTTTACCATCTTCAATAAAAACACAGAAAATGGTAACGAAAACTAGGTGATAAACATCAATGAAAGATTTCTGAATTTTAATTACTGAACTATACTAGTTCGTGAATTTTAACATTGACTTCTTCTTTATAATCATTTTTATAAAGTTTTTAGCAATTCTTGCCGTTATAATACCATATTTATTAATTAAGAATTACAAAGCTCAATTCTGTGGCTTTAACAAAAATTTTAGTGAGTGACACTGAATAATGGAGAAATACTGTTTTTATAATACAAAACAAGTTTTAACAAACTGCTTCCCCCCCCCTTTCATAGTGGTTAAAGAGAAAAAGTTTTTTGATGTAGAAAATTATTTTTTGACGTCCTCCTCCCTTTGCAATTTAAAAAAAAAAAAAAAAAACACACACACACATCGTATAGTTACAAATTACTTAATAGCTGATAAAAGTTACTGATCTCAAAACATAAAATACATGTTAATATGTGAAGAATTACCATTATACACGAATAACAATAAACATTATTTCTTTAAAAACTTCTCAATTGCAGACTTTAAAATCATATTAATGAAAATATAAAGTTCAATTATCAAAATAAATTATTGCTCTTCTGATGGGTAACATGACAGCATACTTTATTATACTTTACATTGGGAGAGTTGCAAGAACTATAATTTATAATAAGAGATTAAAAAAAATAAATATTTTAAGATATTCCCTGATTTCTTGTTAACTTCGTTTATTTTAAGAAATAAAAATAATTTTCACGTATATCCATAGGGTCTTCAGGTTGCCTAAATAAAAGATACTAGATATATATAAAAATATTTATTAACAATTAAAATATGCTCTTTTTTTAGCATTAAAAAAAATATTATTTGAAAAATGATCTAACATTTAAATTTATTAAATGATTAATTTAAAATTGAGTATATTTTGAATTAAATAGTACATCTGTTTTTATTGCCTTTCACATTACTTTGTAAGAGAACATATATGCCAACAACAAATAAAGTTAAATGTTTCTAAGTAATGCATAGCTGCCAACATGGATGGGAAAATCCAGTAGATTTTACAAAACAATATAAATTCCATGATAATTGTTGCATAATGTAATAAATATTTGACACATAGGGAAACTTTGGGATTCTTATAGTCATTAAAATAGAAAAACTGTAATATTTTACAGTTATGATTGACATTAAATATACTTGAAATGTTATGCATTATGCTTACTCATAATTTTGAATATTAATCGGCATTTAATTCATCAAAGACAATTTAAAAAATTGTTTCAATTAATTTAAAAAGAGAGTTCGGAATAAAAATAAGCTGAGCATTTTAGGACAAAAAAAGTTTTTTACTGATTTCTATAAATGAGGTTCGCTTCATTAGACATTAGTAATACTTAGTTAAATATTCAAGCAATAATCTACAAAAATTATATTTCAATACAGATATTTTTAGGAAAATTACTAAATTTTAGGGAATTTTCTAAAATGTACAAAAACCAGGAGAATTTTAATTAAACCTGTAGACCAGGAGAAACTGGCAAAATCCAGTAGAGTTGGCAGCTATGGTAGTGTATTAAGGCCTAATTTATGAAAATCTCATCAATTTAATTTAAATGAAGATCATTTTAAATTAAAAAACAATTATAGGGAGCTTGATTGTAACTTCTGCTATTCTTTTTAGAAATGGCTAACTTTGTAGTAATGATGGCAGATAGATTCCATTAAGGATTTTACTTAAGGAGTACTTTAAGGAGTTAACTGCACAATACTTTAAAATACATAAGATGCTAAAATTCAGGAGTAAATTTCATAAAATAAAGCCAAAATAGGTCAGTACAAATTTATGTTCAGAACTTTAATTTATTTTACATGTATTAATATTACATTTAAAAAAAAAAAATTCTAAATTCAGAAATACCGACTTTCAGCCAACAATAAATTAAATTAATTCTGGTGGCTGTGACATTTACATAATTCAAAGATATGATGTTTTGAAGTGCTGACAAGATGTTAAAAACATTTGCGTAATTATTTTTTTTTACTAACACTATAAAATCTTAATGTTTTTCTTTTCTTTTTTAAAAATTCTTGTAGTTTGTGACAATCACTCAAAAATGCCAACTTGTTGCGATATATTTCCATTGTCTCAGAGATAGTTTCCCAAAATTGAAGATAAAACAATTTATTTCATTTCCCAAGAAATCATTCTTTTCGAATATTAAAGTATCATTTCCTGAAAACATAACTGCAATGAATATAATAATTGGCAAATAGCACTACAATACAAAAATGGGATTGTGCCCAAATTTTAAAAACATAAAATTGGAGGAATATTCAGAAAGTAAAAATAAAGAGAGGTCTGTTTTCTTTGCTTTATAATGTTTTTGGATATTTTTAACTTAACCAGAATAAATAGTTTTGCATTAAATTCTATTGGAAAATAACTTTATTTAATAATTCTATTATTAAATAATGAATTTTTACTTGACTTACTCTCAATTTACAATTACGAAAAAGACAACTTTTTTTCCAAAAAATTTATCACTGGAAAACAAAAATCATCTTTAAAGATTGGAAACATAATAGAAGTAGTGCACATAACGTGACAATAATTTTCATGTATTAAAAAATAATAATAATTGAAATAAAAATAAAAGGTTAAAAGCATTTCTGAAGCACACATGATTATAAATCAAGATAAATTCTAGCTAAACTAATGGAAAAAACCATTCTTTTTAAAAAACATGATGCAAAATATAGATTTTGAAAAAATCAAAATGAAATGAAACACATTGCCAAAAGCATTTGCTGCTTCTGACGAACCATTAAAAAAAATTAAGCAAAATATCAACAACAATAAACATAATTACTAACATTTTTTAACAAACGATAAAAGCAAAGCTCGAAACCACTTCCACGCTATAACAAAGCATTTTAAATTTCGTAACCTGGAATGGCCATCATATAATATAGGAACTAAAGATGCATAGTTGAATAAAGGAATCGCAAAATAACTTTAACATAACATTGTCT
The DNA here is from genome assembly GCF_982258835.1 of Parasteatoda tepidariorum. Classification (NCBI taxonomy): domain Eukaryota; kingdom Metazoa; phylum Arthropoda; class Arachnida; order Araneae; family Theridiidae; genus Parasteatoda; species Parasteatoda tepidariorum. The sequence goes on along the minus strand of NC_141757.1, from coordinate 5,585,572 downwards.
GGGTATACCATAACAGCCAATTAGCACACACAGCAAAAGGTAACGTTGATCTTTACAATTAAAAGAAGAAAAAATGTCAGTTAAATTTCTTAAAAATGACTGACTAACAAGCACTAGATAAAATATATAAAATAAAAAAATATAATCTAAAAATGAATTGAGAAATATTGGAAAAATGCAAAGATAACTAAAACGGTTATAACAACTCCCCCCTCCCCTCCTCTATGGAGCTAGGCACAGGATAAATGTCGGTAAATGAAACAGTCATTAAACGAAATGTCAGAAATTAATTAACTTACAGGGTGAATAAGAATTAGCTGACAAACTTTGACATTGAAAATGAATAAAATAAAACTGAGGTTATTCTTTCTGGTATATATTAGGGGTGCACAATCTTTTTGGGTGAAGGGCCACTCGCAGAGAAGGTAGATTAATGAAGGGCCACACAGTCATGTTAGCAACAAATATGATAATTTTTATATAAACATTAGTCTTCTAAGCACTAAATATTTATATCAGTAAACTTAACAGAATATTTTCAGAAAATTAAATACTTTTAATTATTTAAACCTAAAAAAAGCTGATACATTTCTTTAAACTTTTTCACAATAATTAATTTATCAAATTTAGATAGATATACACACATGAATATTGGGAGGGGGGATATAAATTCTAACCAAAAAGAAGCTTACAGAATGAAAGTGTAAAAAATATATAGAGCAATATAAATTTCAATTAAATATTTTAATGAAAGAAATTTACAATGTTTAAACAAAAATCAAAAATGTTTTTTAATTGCGTTCAGAAGCTCCCGCATGCCGAAATAACAGTAGGTGGGCCGCATGTGGCTTGCAGGTCATAGGTTGTGCACCCCTGTATATATGATGAGGCATGCACAAATTTGTTTGAGGTTGCTGAAACTCCAAATAGAGTCTCTGTGTGAAACTTAGTGACTTGAAAAGTTACAATTTAATATTTGTATCATAGCTGGCAACTTCTAAAATCAAGATGTTTTCATCTATAAATTCTACAATAAAAAAAATTACATCAGGAATAAGGATTTCTTTTCAGTACACACTTTCAACAATTAAAAAAATTAAACCGTTATTGTCCTTCAGGGTGCGCAACCAGATTTTTTTCAACCAAAAATAAGCACCTTTCAAGCACTAAAATTTTTTTCAATAATTTCCGAAAACTTTCATAATTAGGATCTATGCAGGAATAAAAAAAAATTTCTATTGTTTAAAGTTTTTAATTTACAAACATAAAATCAATAATATTCAAAAAAAATTTTTAAAAAAAAACTTTACATAATCATGATAAAATAACTAGTTTCTGATAAATATTTCAGAGAAAACTGTGAAAATCATGTATTTTTTGTAATGATAATCTATCTGGCAAAGAAGAAAAAAAAAATCTCAATATTAGTATAGTAATCAAAGAAGTTTGAACTATTGATGAAAGAAATAGTGTCATCAATGTGTGAATTTATTGTGTCAATTATTGACTAAAAAACTAACACATGCGTGTTTAATAATAATAACAGTTTGAAATTATATTTTTCAAAATAATTTTTTTTCCTTTGATGAAAATATCAATTTAACATTTGCGAGTGTTATTGACCAGACAGTTAGAGGGAGCAGAAGTTATGTTTCTAAAAGTTTCGATTGTGTTTCAAAGTTGGTTAATTTATTTTTATTCACCCTGTACATTAGTGGTGTAGAAGTACGTGGGACATTTTCAAGACGTAATTTCCAATGATTACATTTACTAATATATATTATTAATATTAAAAAGCACATAATTTTCCTACCGAAAAAGTTAACTTTTTTGTATGCAGCTTATGTAGACACACATGTATATATACATATATGTGTATGTAAATACATAATACCAAACAATGTTTGCACGCCAAAAATTTGATAACAGCTCAAATTAAAATTCAAAAATTTCATAATATATGAAGATAATTCCAGCAATAATAAAAACTACAATAAATTATGTTAAATTTCTCATAAATTAAAACAATATATTAACAACTAGAATTGAATTTTTTTTTTTTTTAATGATTCTTAAACAACATTAGTTGATAAACTTAGGAAAACATTTTAATTTTTAAGCAACACGCCAAGACATATTTAATAATATTGTAAATGTCAGGAGTGGCATATTTTGATAACAGTTGTAGTGTCGTGTATATAAGAAATAGAAAAATTTATGCAAAAAAAAAAACTAACAAAAATTAGAAAATCTTTTGAAAATTATATGCATAGCTGTCAACATGGATACAAAAAAAAATCCTGTAGATTTAATGAAATATAAATTTCATGATAACTGAATATATTACATGTTGGGAATTTTAGGGATTTTTATTGCCATCAACACACAAAAACCTAATCACTCTAATAACAATAAATGGTCTGCATTATTTTTCACTTGCTAACAATATTAAATGATTTTTAAATTATGCTAACTCATAATTTTTAATAGCAATAAACAATTTGATATTGATAGTTAAAAAATATTTTAAAAAAAGGTGTTCTGAATAAAAATAAAATGTACATTTTAGAACAAAAAAAAATTTCAAAACTTATTATGAAAAATGAGGCTCGCTTCATTATGTATTAGCAATACTCAATTACATATTTAAGCAAATAATAAATTCAATTTCAATACGGATTTTTTTTGTTGGAAAATTACTCAATTTTAGGTAGTTCTCTAAAATGTACAAAAACCAGAATTTTTATTAAACCAGTAGACTAGAAGAAACTGGAAAAATCCAATAGTCTACTGGTAAATCCAGTAGAGTTGGCAGCTATGCATATGTATATAAATTATAAAAACTTGGGTAAATTAATAGTTTAAGTTAATCTCTCATACAGACAAGAATTCACCGGGTTAAACTTCCCTATTTACAGCAAGCCATTACTATCTAAAATACGAATATTTTTAAGTAAATTACATATTTTAGTATAAAATCCCTGCATAGCTATTTTTGTCAGTAAGCTAAGAACTGATTTAAATTTTAATATGTCAAAGAACATCGATGCACAATACTTTGCGAATGCCTGTGCCTAGACCCTGTAAGAAATATCACTAGTAAACATAATTAACTTCCACAAATTTAAATGTAAAAAGAATACTTTTTGCACACATGAAACAATTTTTTCCCCCACAATTTTCCCTTTAAAGGGAAAAACTCACTTTCACTGTTTAGACACAAGCATCACACAATATTAAAAATGTATGTACATGTAAGTTAATCAACACTAACAACTTACACTGTACAAGAAACTGTATATTTACTTAATTATGCAACCCAAATCAATCCAGTAGTTGGGAGAAATCGGGATTATTTGGAGAATGAAAATGTTGTTGTTGTTGTGGCACAGCTTCTTTGTCCTTCTCGATGTCTTCCTCCTCGTCTAAGGGTTGTTGGTTCTGAGAATTCATACTATGATTTTGCTGAGAGTTTATAGACCCCGACGCCAGTAGAGACAATCGAGATAACGGGGTGGTGTGTGAAGCCACGGAGCTGTAGCATCCGAGACCTGCGTGTGATTGGAAAGATTCGTAATGGCGTGTCATTCCGTGAGGAAGCCACCTCGAAACGGGAGTCAGTGGAGCAGGTATGGGAGTGGGAGGAGCGGAGTAAAACGGGCGAGCATCGCGCTCGTGGTTCTGCTGAAGGTGGCCGGCGGGCGTCCCGACGGGACTGTTGATTCTCGATTGCTGCTGGGAATTCATCAAGCTGCCGTTAGGATCCTGCATTTGATCATTCAAATAATTTGGACTATGCGTGGCTTGGAATAACTTACTATGGATGAAAGGCCTCGGATTTGCGTCTTCGTCGGGGGAGGGACTCGAGAGGTGGGATGGGTGCGGACTAGGGGAGTTAGCCATAGGTGGATTTTGGTTACAGGACATGGGTCGTGATAGTGGGAGGTGGCAATTGAGAGGGGGCTTAAGATCAATGGGAGATTCGGAATAGGGGTTGCCGAGGCCCTGGTGGGGGCTACGTATATCCGGGTGATTATTCTGGTTCGAACCCATGGGCTGAGGTGTGGTAGGAGAGTTCAGAGGTGACGTGGTCGAGGCTTGCGAAGACACGGGAGACGGCTGAATGGGGAATGGTTGCATACGAGGCACTGTTGTCTGACCGGCTTTAACCAACTGCCCGACATAAGTTCTGTTCGCAAGACGTGAACCGAACTGTCGCTTGGTCGGAATCTGACCTGCGTGTCGGGCCATGTGAGTCTTTAGATTGCCTTTCTGGGAGAATGTTTTTCCGCAAAGTGTACATGGGAAACGGTCGTCTTTGTTATGTGTTCTTATATGAGTCTGCATGTTACCCTTTTGGGAAAAACATTTCCCACATAAACCACATGCAAAGGGTTTCTCTTTCGTGTGCACACTTCGGATATGAGTCTTTAAGTTGCCTTTTTGAGTGAACCGCTTTCCGCAGGCGTCACAGCCGTATTCACGCTCCCCAGTGTGTATTTTCATATGTGTATCTACATTTCCCTTTTGAGTGAAGCTTTTTCCACAAGCTTGGCAGGCGTACGGTTTTTCCCCGGTATGGATCATCATGTGAGTTTTTAGATTGCCTTTTTGGGTGAATAATTTATGACACACAGGACAGGGGAACTGTTTTGTTGGTAAAGGTCTAGGCTTCATATTCTGCATGCCGGGGGGAGGACCCCCCGGATGCATGCTCATAGATGGATGCATGCCGGACGTAGGTATGACGTTCGGAGGTGGTCCGTTAGGCATAAGGTTCATCGGTTTCCTTTCAGATGGAGAATTGGTCATGATGGGACTGTTACTTTGCCGTGTGGCATTCGCTGAAGTGCCATCATTCCTCAGCATGCTGCTTATGTTATTAAAATTACTGCTTAATAAGTATTGCTGACAAATTTCACAGGGGTGTCCCTTGTCTTTAGCGTCAGGGTGATGGCATTTCGGAGGCGGTTCGTTTATGGTCGACATTTTCTCGATGTAGTTCGAAGCAGCGGCCAACTGCGATATGCCTGTCCCGAAGTGAAGAGGATTTTTCTTCAAGAAGAGGTCGCTGAGACTTGCCTGGTAGCCAGGGGTCACAGGCCAGTTCTTTTGAGCCAAAGACGACGTCGCCATCCAAGGATATGTACCGTTCTGCATGTTTGCTATTTTTTTAAACCCCTTTTCAAATGGTATTAAATCTTAGAAATTATAGTTGTTTGAGCAAGATATTTATCTGAAAAGAAAAAAACAAATAAATTAAATATTAAAAATAACATATCAGTCAAATTGAATATTTTAAGAATTTTCTAAGTAAAGTAAACAAGGTAATTTGTAAAATACAAAAATTTATTACTATGTACTGTTATTTTTGTAACAACTTATCAATATTAATAAACCCTCTGCATACGGCTCAATTTTTATACTTTCCAGTCCTAAAATACGGGGACGGAGATTTTTTAAAAATATTTTCGTTATCTACATATGCTACAATTCATATCTTCATCAGTTGCTTTAAAATAATTTATTAGCTATGAACCTAATTCTTTAATAATTTATCAAAGAATTTTATTAGCTTTTACGCTTTCAAAAAATATATACATAATACAGCGCCCGCCATCTCAGCAGGCAGGGTTTATAAGTGAAAAAATTAATTTGGTATTTTTTATTTTCAGATGAATAAAATTTTTTAAATATTTTGTCTTGAAAAATGTTACAGAAATTTTGTAATAAAATAGAAAATAAAATAAAAGAATAGCCAAGATTTATGGAATACACCCAATCACTATCTTCACAATCAAGATATATTCGTTTGTTATTCCCACATATAATGCCGCTGACACTCTGCAAATCTATATCTTTCATATCGTGCAAAAGAACAAAAAGCAAGCAAACTCACAAATATGGGAGGGGGGAGGAATCAAGCAAAGAGAAAAAAATATCCTGAACCCTCTAGTGCCATCTAGCAGTGAAAATAAGCATCAAATGATGTTTTTTAAACCTGCATGGAGAAATAGCAGGATAAGTATTGAAACAAGGGGGAAATTCTTCACCCACGATATTCACATGATCTGTAGTCGGAGATGAAACTGATACCCTGCTCAAATCAAAAGAGCTGTACATGGAAAAAATAAGGAAACAATTTAATTTGACATTGCATAAGAGATTTTTCCAATAGTTCATAGATTTAATTCTTTTTAATGGTCAAAGACAAGCAAAATACATTGATATTGGTAAATAAAGTAAAAATAAACAAAATCACCTACATTTTTAATAATTTCAACTAATATATTTTAAGTAAACTAATGGATTATTTTTAATGCGTTATATATTAAGCAAATTTAAACATTTATTAAATATTCTTTTACTTAATTTGTAAGTATTCTATTAATTATTACAAACATGTGAATATGAATTGCTGCATTAGATTTTAAACTAATATGAATACAAATCCCAATATTGCATTTTAAAAACATGTGAATATGAAAATAAATGTCTAATGAATTTCGCTTTTTTTCTTCTTTTCTTAGAGAGGACTTAATCATATTTTTTCACAGCTAAATTCACACTTAAGCAACAAAATTATGTATAGTTTAATAGTTGATAGATCAAGACTTGATTGTGAAAAAGTTAGATTAATTCTACACAGTAGCTCTTTGTTGGTGCCTTTTCAAATAAAGTGAGAGAAAAGCTGCATTGTAGTGCGTTTACCACTACAAAAATACAATTTCAATTCTCTAGTATATAAGACATTTTAACAGGATTCTATGTTGGGGAAACTTTTCATAGATGATAGTCCTTCATATTGGTGACCTTCAGACGTAATGTGAACAGGTCTACCTTGAAAGAAACTCCCACTTTGATTTGAACACAATTCTTAGATGGATGGACCACATCGAACAGTTAACTTGCTATTTGTGACTGTGAGCATTATCCACCACTCGAGCTGTTGCTACCCAGTCTTGATCACACACAATATCTGCCTTGATACACTCAACTGATAATGGCAACACAGGAGCAACCACGACTGTCAACTTAATACAGTTTTTTCGATCAGCACTCAAAAGTATGGCGATCTTAATACACCTCTCCAGGCTTCTCACAAAACATCAATAAATAAACTGTACTTTGTTTCACCTTAAGTTGGCACTGCAGGAAAAGGTAGGAAATGTAATATGTTGATTTTTCCTTCTCCCACAAAACACCAATGTGGAATAAATTAATGTACATTAATCTACAAAAAATAAATAGCATTTAAAAATAAATATCTAAAAAAAAGTATTTATGCGCATCTATGCATTTCTTTTTTTACTTAATTTTAAGCAAAAAAGAATCTTTTTAATTATATATATATATTTTTGCTGTTTAAAATTAGTTTTGTTTAGTTAAAAAATCATAATAAGAAAATCTGTTTTTGAAAAAATCATAATTAGAAAATCTGCTTTCTAAAAAATCATAATAAGAAATCAGTTTACAACTAGCATCTTAAAATAATAATTATTGGAAATGCTCTAAAAAAATAGTGTTCTTTTCTGTATTCTGTTCAAAATATTAGTAAGATTCTTGGTTTAAAAAAAAAATCGGCTTTTTTTTTCCCTTAACGCCAATACTGGCCACTTTCTCTCCTTTTTTTGCTACCTCATCCCCCAACCGACTTAAGGAGTAACCCAGTTTCCATGACAACAGCTGCAATCCAGTCTACCTGCCCTTCTCTCCAGTGCCAACTTAAGGTGAAATGAAGTATAGTGGTATCTGCTCATTGAATTCAATTAGAGATATAATTCTGGTGGGTGAATACTGTAGTGTGTCTACCACTACAAAAATACAATTCCAATTAACTAGTATATAAGACATTTTAACAGGATTCTATGCTGGGGTATCTTTTCATAGATGACAGTTGACATAGTCAATAACTCCATTCCCCACATCCATTTTCAAAATATTCTACAATTTTAAGATCAAAAAGGTTTCCATGCTGTCCAATCAAGAAAAAAATTTTCTGATGCATATGGAGAAGTATTGACAGAACGCTAGCCAGTGCTAAAACTGGTTTTACCTGCAGCCATGTTCAAATAAAACCTAAAATGTAGAGTTACTGAAATTTTCTGAACTTTGAAGTAAGAAGGTAGTTCAGCTCATAGAGTGCAGAATATAAGTAAAATTCAAGATACCCTGGAGGTAATTTTGGAATAATTTTTTTTTTTAAAAAAGGCTATTAAAATTTTTAATGAAAAAAATAAAGAAATAAAAAACCCTAAGGAGAAAAGAAGATTGTAATTTAAGGATGCATCGTGCAAAGATTGTACAGGGTGCGTAGCCAGTTTTTTCAACAAAAAATACTTTTAATCACATTCCAAAAAAAAAAAAAAAAATATTCATAATTAGGATATGTGCAGTAATAAAAATTATTTTTTATACTGTTTAAAGTTCACAATTTATAAACATAAAATCAATAAAATTAAAAAAACTTTACATAATCATGATAAAATAACTAGTTACTGATAAATATTGCATAGAAAATTGTGAAAGTCATGAATTTTTTCAAATTTAGAACGACAATCGACATGGCAAAAAGAAAAATATATTTTTAAAAGATGGCAAATTAAGCACTTTTTATAAACCCAGAATAAAAAAAAGCACCTTTAGGGCTTTTAAAAACATAAATCAAATATAAGCACCTTTAAGCACTTTTTAAAAACGCTACACGCTCTGTTGTAATTTCATGTTTTGCCAATTCAAACATCAGATCTGCCATGATCGCATAACACCAATATTTTTGGATATACAGCCCATTTCGAGTAGTCGTAATTAAAAATTTGATGCTTGTTTTAATAAAAAGCAATCGTTATTTCCAATTTTGCTTTCTAGATTATCCATGACAATATTCTTATTTCCAAGAATGGGTCTTTTTTCCATTCAGTTTTATAAAAAAATTGATCTAATAAAACACACATGCAAATGGAATATTCATTAACATTACACTTTTTAGTACAATTTATTTTATCTATGCAATTTTATGGTCTATTATGATAACTATTCATACCAAATTAATGAGATGAAATTAAAATTTCAATTTTAAAAATTAAATTAAACAAATTTTGTCGTTAAATGAATATAGGATTAATTTATTTTACACTTCAAAGAGCAAAATTGTACTATTTCAAAGATTTTGTTGTACTTGTCTGTATAATACAAAATCTGATTAATGCATTTTTACATTTTCACTATACTGTTATTTAATTTATTACCATATTATAAGAATTTCAAAGCTTTAAATAGTATCAAAATTTTACCAAAACTTTTAAACAGGAAAATAAGAAACAAAATTCCCAATTTGTATAGGAAAACTGGAAATTCCCTGTTCTCTCTGTAGAGTAGCAATGCTGTTCATCTAAATAAGTTTATGAGAAATATTTGGTGCAACTTGAACCATATTGTTTTATAGAGCATATTTGATGGTAATTAAAGCACAATGTTAATTTTAAAAGAGAACGTCAAAATTTTACCAAAACTTTCTAACAGGATATTTATATGGACAATATATAAATAAGAAAGTTGTATGCATACTCACTTGACAAAGACATATTGTTTCCAGCAAGATTCATTTTATTAAAAAACTTCACGAGAATTTTAAAACACAGCAGTCAATCGTTAGCATTCCAATGCAGAAAGTTGAAGCCTTAAAACATACATATCAGATTAATTATCTAGTTTAACTGAAATATTTAATAATTATACATCTTGAAAACATAAAGCTAATTATATATATACAATGCTAATTGTGACTTTCATATGGAAAGCAAAAAGGCTAAAAATATTCAAAAGGCTAATATTCAAAAGGCTAAAAATATTCAAATATAACTTTACGGTATTACATATGTTTACCTTCATTTATGAAAGTTAAGCCTTTGTAACTAAATTTTCTTTCTGTAATGGCTTTTGAAACTATGAATCATATTGCCTTATTCTCAGTTTTTGCAAATTTTAATGAGTTCAGATAATGCAGCATTGGAGTAAGTTTTTAAATATTAAAAATTAAACCATAAATGCTTTTCATTTTCACAAAACTGTGACTTTTCTCCATATTGATGTTTTGTACCATTTTCAAAATATGCATAGAAAGCACTGATCTTAGATAGGCTAAACTTGACATAACTATATACCTAGCAATTTGTTCTAACTATAAACTCGACCTTAGAGAGACTAAACTTGAGACTGGCCCATAACTTGGGAAATCAGGGTCTATTATTTTGAGAAAATATTATCTATATCTTTTACTCTCTATCTATATTTTTTACTTTTCTTTTCTCTCCCCCCCCCCTTTCTTTTTTCATAGAGCAACTTATTACATTTATTATTAAAAGAAAATTAACTATATTTAAATACACAAAAAAACTGCATTGCATAAAAAAATTAAACAAGTGTTAAGAGAACTACAAGAATTGTAACTGTTAACCATTCCTTTACAGATTCCTTTTTCCTTTGGCCACCCAAATTAGGTGTTAAATTTCCCCGATTTTTCCAGGTAAAAATCCTAAAATTTCCAGGTCAAGGTTTTTTTTCTCTCACAAAGTTTAGGATGGGTAAAAGAAAAGTGTCAATATTATAGAGTATTTAATTTAAAATATTTTTTAATGTTATTTTATCATCTTTGACTCATGGGATAGAGTGCTAGCCAGGTCACCATATGGGAATGAGGTGACCAGGAAAGGTTCTCTATTCTTTAAGAAACTATGTGAGTTTAACAGGGTTATAATGAACCAAATTTTGATGCAAGCGAAGTATTGCTAAGCTGATGGTATTTCAACTGTTTGGCAATAAACTTTCGTCTAAAAAAGGGTATAACAGTTGGTAAAATAAATTTAATTAAGAAAATTAGTAAATAATTTAAATTAGTAAAATTGATCAGGGGTCTGTCCAAGCCAAACTTACTACCGTTTAGCAGTGCCTTCACAAAATACTTTTTCCTAAAATTTTATTTTTGGGTCTCTTAAAAAACGATAAATCCATATTTTTGTGCTGATTTTTTAATATAATTGTTAATTTTCACAAATTATGTCTAAATTTACACAAAATAGGTAACTCTCAGAAAAACCCAGACAGATCCCTGTTAAGAAAAATCAAAGAAAAAATTCCAGCTTTTCTTTAAAAAATTCCCTGATAGTTCCAGGTGGGTGGCCACCCTGCTTTAATAAGCAATAAGACGCTCATTGTACAATTCCTTTTCTCCATGCATTTAACTGATTAAGATTGATTTTTAATCATCCTTTAGCTTTAAACATTACACGGCAGAGAATCATTTGATACCTCAAAAATAGCTGTCTCAGTTTATGCTGTGGAAAAACGTTCTTTGCATTTGGAAACAGTCTTTATCGTATTTCTGACATCCTATATTGTCTTTTAAAAATGCCGGATATCGACAGACCCATCCCTATCTATTCATAAACTGTCTCACACAGGCAATTATCTAGAATTTCTAAGAAAACAGATGCATTAAGCTTTTAGGGAATTAAGTAGGGAGAGATTCTAGTTGATATTTTATGTTTTTTTTGGGGGGGGGAGGGGGTGATTTCGCCAAGAGAGTTACTCTGACATTTTAAACCTTCTCTTGCAAAGTGCTCACATTTCTATTCCACTATCATTTAAATTAGCTATTTATAGCCATTTAATATAGTTTTTCCTTTGATTACAAGAACTCATTAAATAAATTCATATCTTGGGAGGTAAGCAAATAGTTGTTTTAAATTACGCAATACATTTGTAATTGTGCGTTTATGTACTGTCAGAATTGTTTTATAGTTTATATACCAAATTTATTTTTAACGCATGAAGTTTGCTCATATTTCATATTTATAAAATTATTATAATGCTTAAAATGTGAAAATTATAAATCAAAACTTAGAACTTTTAGGATTTTTTAATAACTTTTTTCTCATTCCTAAATTAGATGTCACGTTTAATTCAATAAAAAATTTGCAAATATATTTCTTTTTATAAATATTGATAATTTATATACTAATGCAAAACATTAACATCAACCTGCATTTCTATTAATTAAAAGAAGAAAGAAAAATTTCAAAGCTCAAAAGTTTATGCAAAAATTTTATTAAAAAAAAAATCTATATGATTTTAATATACTCATTAAACTGAAATAAAAAAATATTTTTAAGAACTGGATAATCTGTTAAATTTATTGTATGAGTGTGTTAATCATATTTTATGTAGTTTTATTTATTTTGTTTTTATCAAAATAATACAGGATTTTCAAAGTAATTATTTTGTGTTAGTTAACATTTTTAGAATTTCTTTAAAGGTTAAATAACAATTTAAAATGTTAAAAAAAATATCCCATAAAATTGGTCTCATTTGTGATTGTTTTATCCCATAGGATTACATGACATAATAATAGATATATATTTATAAATTGAATGTCATTTTGATAATGTTTTAACAGACATAATTTTCACAAATTTTCTTTTCAAAATAAAACTATATTTTCAAGATACTGTACATATTGGATTTAAGCAACTTTACTTATACATCAATGTATCTAAAGAAATAAATGCTGCCTATTTTTCAATTGAGACTAGTGAAAAAGAGGACATATGTGATACATAAAAGTGAAATGTAATATGTGATACTTCATGCATTTTTAATACTTTATAAGTTTTAATTTTTATATATTTTCAATTATATGATATACAATATTGTTATGAATAATGTATCAATTAACAATTTCTCAGGGGCTTAATCTTTTAATGAGTCAAAAATATGAACAAAATTTAAAGTATTTTAATTTAACAGAATCTTTAAAAGAATAACTAGTCAAAAAGCATTGTTTTTGTTTGTACATCGTAATAAAGTGTGTTTTATAGAAATTAAGAACAATTTTAAAACTACTTAATGCTAGTTTCGATCATATTTTAATATTTAGAGTACCAAAAAACTTACTTTATTTTGCGGTCAACAAAGTTAAAATAATTTTTACTTGATAAAAATTAATTCTTTAAATAGTTTCAAATTAACATAGTTTAAACATCTGCATATTTAAGAATAAAAAAAATAATTAACTTTCTATTATTTTAGATCATAACATACTCATTCAGCGTAAACATTACTTATTAATAATTTTTAAAAAATAAATTGATCACGACAAATACAAATTTGGATGATAAAAAAAAGTAATAGGCAAGTACACCTATTTAATGCAAACAGTTACTGCTTTTTTTTAAATACTGTATTCTCTTCCACAAACTACACTTTAATTAACAGGGTGCATAGCCACATTTTTTAAGAAAAAATAAGCACCATTTAAGTACTTTTAAAGCACTCAAAAAAATCTTTTAATCACTTTCCAAAAAAAAAAAAATCATAACTAGGATCTGTGCAGTAAAAAAAAATATTTTTTAATATTGTTTAAAATTCTTAATTCATAAACATAAAATCAATAAAATTCAAAAACATTTTCAAAAACTGTATATGATTATGATAAAATAACAAGCTTCTGATAAATATTGCAGAGAAAACAGTGAAAATGAAGCATTTTTCGTAATTTAAAAATATAATCGGCACTGCAAAGAAAAAAACTTGTTTTAAAAGATAGAAAATTAAGCACTTTTTACAAACCCCAAATAAAAAAAAAAGCCCCTTTAATCACATTTTAAAAACGCCGTGCAATCTGAAATAAATTGTTGCAATAGCCAAAGGTTGGTAATTTTTAACTTGTTTCTCAGTGTATCACATTTTATATGAGTGTGATGCCCTTGTGCTTACACGATTTACCACTTTAGACACTCTTCATCTCAAAGACATTCACCTCAGCTGGATTAAGGGACTGTCAAACTATAAAAGCAACCCAAAAAAATGGAACTAGGAAGAATTGGGTTTGTTGTATTTGGCACAAAATGCTACCACACATCAGATAAGAAAAAACAAGGAATAGAGCTTGTTACCAAGGGCACCGGCATAATAATATAAAAGGGGGAGCAACCCTCTAGCAAACTAACCCCCCCCCCAAAAAATATTCTGTTATTACATTTTGTTTTGTCATTACATATACTCTTTCATCTGTTAATTTTTTTCAAGACACATTTCTTCATTGTTAACAAGATATTTAAAAAAAAAGTACAAATTTCTTGCACTTGCAAACTTTACCACCAGAAAATGTATTGATGGCGCTGATATAGCTACTGACTTTGAAACACAAATAACTACAGACAGTAGTTCTGTATACTAACGTGTTTGTGCACGCTTAACAATGGTATTTATTGTGTTGATGAAGTTATACAGTTGTGAGAAGTCAGTTTGTGTTACAACACTTTTGTTAAACTAAATAACTAATAGAAAATATAATATTATTTATATTTTATTATCATTCGTTAGTTCGATCATTTCGTTTGGAATGGCTTCAATCGTACCCTTGGTTGTTGTACTCAGAAAGTGCAAAAGGGCCTGTTTGTCGTGCCTGTGTTCTGTTTCGACCTCCAGCTCAAAGAGGTCTGCTAGGACAATTTATTATTTCTCCTTGTGTTAAATACCACAAACTTAATGAAGCCGCAAAATGACATGAAACGTCACAGTGGTATCGTGAAACACTCACATCTTCTAAAAATTTTGAAGATATTATGAACAGAAAACAACTGAGTGTATATGAATCTTTAGACTCGGCATATAATAAACAAATTGAAAACAACATTCTTAAGCTTCATCTATTATAAATACAATTTTGTTCATCGCTGAGTACGAACTTCCTTTTCGGGGCAAAAATGATGAAAGATCTGTTCTCAAAGATCTGCTGCACTTTCGTGTTGAATCTGGAGACGAAGTTTTGAAGGCACATTCGGAATCAGGAGGATATACTTTTAACAGTCGCTACTTATTCTACCAAACTTGAACCTGCAAAAAGTAATCAGTTGCAAAAAGTAAACATAGATCTAAAAGAAGTAACTGATTACGTAGTCAAATTAATAGATGTGCTGCAAATTCATCGAAACAATGCTTCTGAAGAGTTTACTACAATTTTCACTAAAGCAGAGCACATTTGCGAAGAATTGGCATTAAAATGAATCGACCTCGAGTGGCATCTAGACAACTTCATAGATCGAATGTGCCTTCTGAAAACGCAGAAGAATTTTTCAGGAGGTCAAGCTTTATTCCTTATTTGGACTCCATTCTATCTTCGTTGAAAGACCGTTTTTCTTCTACACAAAGAAAAGCATTTTCACTCTTAAGGCTTCACCCGAATGCGATGAACAAACTGGACAAAGCGCCATATCTTGAAGCTTTAGAAGATATACTCAAGAGATAAGCTCTCAATGAATTTCATCACTGAAACTACAACGTGGTATGAAATGTGGAGGAATAGAGAAAATTCTTATGAATCCTTCGAATACATCGATTTAGTTATTGAGGTCACACCATTTTATCCAGCTGCAGCGGAGGCAATCAAAATTGGCCTAACTCTTACAGCTACTATGTGCACTATTGAACGCACTTTTAGTACAGTGCGACACATCAAAACATGGAACAGGTCTAAAATGTCTCACGAGAGATTAAGAAGTTCGTGCATGCTCAGTGCGCATAAGAAAAGAATCAAAGATGACTCAGATTTCATTGAAAAAGTTATAAACAGATTTGGACAGCTAACAAGACGATTATAATTCTTGTTTGATTAAAAAATTTTTTAATTGTTATGTATCAATAATTGCTTAATTATTTGTTTTTGAATAAAGATACTTTCAATAAAAAATTTTTATACTCTTTAATTGTTTTAATAAAAAAAGTCAGGGGGTGCAACTGCACCCCACTGCGGATGCCCTTGCTTGTCACTAACATAATTTTTTTGTATATTTAATACTTGCATGTTGAATTTTATAACAGAGCTCTTGAGGGGATTTTATTATCAACTATGTCAACCTTCATCTATCAAAAGGTACCTTATGATTGAATCAAGTTAACATGTCTTATATACTAGTGAATTGCTATTTAATATTTATAGTGGTAGTTACGCCACATTACTCCCCTTCCAGAATTTTATCTGGGATAGAATTCGATGAATGAATACTACTAGTTGATATATGCCGTATTTTTTTTATTTTGCTCATTACACTTTTTCTTTGTTTTATAGCATTTTGCTCTTTATTTTTTGTATTTCGCTCATTATTACTTTTTCTCTTCCTCAATGTTGTTTATTGACCGGGAGACTTTTTTTACTTCCAGGGTTCTTGAATTTTTCAATTTAAAAAAAAAATCAAGAAAATAAGATTTTTTTAAAATTTAAATTGGATTTTTTTGATTTAAATAAGATTTTTTATTTATTTAAATACACTGTAAGAACTTTAGTTTATGATTAAAAGAACATTACATATGTTTAATCAAAATTAAGTTAATATTAAAACTAAATTATAACAATATTTTAGAAGCTCTATTTTAGAATAGCAATATGTATTATCAGGGATCTTTCTAGGTTTTTCTGAGAGGTACCTATTTGGTGAAAATTTTGACATAATTTGTGAAAAATTAAAAATTATATTAAATAATCAACACAAAAATATGGATTTATCGCTTTTTAAGGGATACAAAAATAACATTTTAAGAAAAAGTATTTTCTGAAACTACCGTTTTTTCTCAAATTGAATTTGTGAAACTACCGTTTTTTTTAAAGTTGAATTTGTGAAAGTACCGCTAAACGGTAGTAAATTCGGCCTGGACAGACCCCTGATTATGTATATTTAGAATAGCAATATGTATTATGCAATATGTCTCGCAATATTTTCAGGGGTCTGTCTAGGTTTTTCTGAGAGGTACCTATTTTGTGAAAATTTAGACATATTTTGTGAAAATTTAGACATAATTTGTGAAAAATTAAAAATTATATTTAAAAATCCAACACAAAAATATGGCAAGAATATGGATTTATCATTTCTTAAGGAATACAAAAATAAAATTTTAAGAAAAAGTATTTTGTGAAACTACCGTTTTTCGTAAAGTTGAATTTGTGAAGGTACCGCTGAACGGTAGTAAATTCGGTCTGGACAGACCCCTGATTTTAGAGAATTTAAAGAATATTTCAAGGGTCTGTCTAGATTTTTCTCAGAGGTAGGGTGACCTGGGGTAATTCCTGATCAAAAAACGCAAACATCTATTTTGTGAAAAAACTATTCAAACTTGAATTTTAATATTTACTGGAAGTTTGAGGCTATATGAGATGAGTCCTTTGCTAACTTCTTTTGTTTAGAAATCTAATTAGAATTTAAAAGATTTTAAATTTTTAGTAATCAGGAATCGCCCCTGGTCTTGATCATTTCTGGGGTAAATCCTGATCACCAGTTTTTATTGTAAAGGGGCTGTTTGAAAATAATTATATAATGGTAATTAACAAATAAGACATCAAGATAAAAAAATAAACCAAAAAAATATGTTTAAGCAGCTAATAAAACATTTTATTTAACGCTTTAAATTTTAAAAAATCTTTGCATCGTGCCATACATTTTAGGCAATCAGCCAACTCATTCTCATATTCTTCTGAAATATAAGAGAGTTCCCACATGGGTTACTTTTGCTGGACTTTTTAACTTCATTAAGGGAAAGTGTAAAGTTAAGTAAGGTATGCCAACAGCTCTGGCAGAAACTCTCACTCTGAAATTTTAATTTTCAATCATTAAAAGAAATTCACTAATTTTGTTTTCTAGAAGCTTACTATCCTTTTTAGGCTTATAATTTCTCACCATATTTATACTAGGCTAATTTATAAACTTAAAAATTATTCTAACAATTATACTAGGCTGATTTATAAACTTAAAAATTATTCTAACGGTGTACACACATAAAATTAAGATAGAAGCAAGGTAAGACAAACCAGAAATGGTGCAAATCAGAATACCGTCTTGTATACAGTTAAAAACAAATTTCGTTCAAAACAAAAATTCCACTTAATAAATATAAACTGTTATTTACGAAAAGACAATTAGCTATTTATAAGCTATTTTATATACTATTTATAAGAAGAAATGACAATGATCAGGAATTACCCCATCTGTAGGGGGCAACATTTGATATAGTTTCCTATAATCAATTACAATGTTTACAGTTGATGTGAAACAATTAAACAAAAGCTTACACTACTTTTATATCAAAGAAAAAGAAAGTAACTCAAAATATTTATTATTAAGAGAAGGAGGGGGATCTTTGCAGAAATATGCACATTTTGAAACCCATCTTTGAGATGGAAAATACAGAAAGCAGTTTAAAAGATACTTATTTTGTTAGATTAAACAAAAAAATTATTATTAAGTAAATGTAGTTATACTTTAGTAAAGTGTACAAGCATTCTTGTCCATGCCTCAAATTTAAAAAAAAAAAAAAAAAATTTTAAATAAAACTTAGGTGATCATTATTTACCCCAGAAACAGAGTGATCATGAATTACCCCGGGTCACCCTACCTATTTTGCGAAAATTTAGACATAATTTGTGAAAATAAAAATTAAAATAAAAAATCAACATAAAAATAATGTAAAAATATGGATTTATCATTTCTTACGAGATCCTATATCAAAATAGATAAGTTAAGCTAAAAAATATTTTTTAAAAATCTATGCACTCATTGGAATTTTTTTTCACAAAATTTCTTTATAGAAAATCCGATAATGTCAAAGATACTGAAAACATTTTATGAGAAAAAAATACCACTTAATAACCCTACTGCTACAAATAGACTCTGAATGGGAAGAATGACACTATATCAGGAAAAAAATATTTGAACTCATCAGCCATTGTTTTTTTCTATCTAAATTTGGCACATTAGGGTAATTTCTTTTTCATATAAGCTCAAGCTTCAGAAATATATATTTCCCACCAATGAAATATAATGTAGATTTTAATTCCATGCTTTTTCAATCAAAAGGTAGAATTTTAATAAACATTATTTGCATTTTTTTTTATTGAAAAAAATTCTACAGCTATGCAAGTCTATATTAAGACAGCATTAAATGTTTACTTTAATCTGTACTTTCTCAAAAATCAAAAGATTATTAAAAATGTAATTTCGAATGTGTTGGAATTTAACACACACCAAGAAAAAAAGTAATTTCGCTAACCAAAATTAATTAATGCAGCAATTTATTTAAAATAAATTTTAAAACTAAGAAAAGAAAAAAAGTATCAATAATTTAAAACACTGTTAACCTTTAAAATCAATATATATATAAAAAAATTCAGTTGATATAAATCAACAAACCATGTTTACTTCACCGGATTTTTTCTTCTATCTTTGAGCAGTATATTTTTAAGCAAATCAACTGTTTAATGTGGACCATCCATGATTGTTGGCAAGTTCATATCACGTCTGCAGATCAACATTGAGGGGATTCAATATTATCGACTATGTCAACCTTCATCTATCAAAATGTACCTCATGATTGAATCAAGTTAACATGTTTTAAATACTAGTGATTTGGTATTTAATATTTATAGTGGTAGTTACGCCACACTCTAAAACAGAAAAAGAAATCGCGGAAAAAAGCTTGATAAAGAAAATTTAAACCCTTGCAAAATTTTTTAGCACAGTTCTTAAAATCATCATATATTGTACTTCAATATTTAGAACAAGATTATTTTAACAATGTTCTGAATTCTTGTTTCAATACTACCGTAATGTGCATGTTTAAAAATGTTCACACACAAAATAGTAAATGCTCACCAGGGGTCTGTTTAGAAGAAATTTGGGTCCGTTTTACAAAATATCTTTACATAAAAACGGACCCTTCACAAAATATTTTAACTTAAAAAGGACCCTTCACAAATTTGTTTATCTTCATTACTGTTTTGTTAATCGAATAAACCCTTCCCAGGAAGGGGGGGGGGAGAAACACAGATGCAAACAAACTAAGTTTTGTCTTCGGCAGACGCTTCTTCCTTTATTCGTCCGAAATGAATATTCTGAGTTCAGCAGTATAGGCTAAATACCAAATATTTGTATGTTGCCAGGGGTCTGTCCAGGCCGAAATTACTACCGTTTAGCGGTAGTTTCACAAAATACTTTTTCTTAAAATTTTATTTTTGTATACCTTAAGCAACGATAAATCCATATTTTAACCATATTTTTTTGTGTTGATTTTTTAATATAATTTTTTTTTCTTCACAAATTATGTCTAAATTTTCACAAAATAGGCACCTCTCATAAAAACCTAGACAGATCCCTGGTTGCATCACTAATTTAGTAGCAGCAATTGCTGTTTATTTCTTAAAATTTAATTTTTACAATTAAAATTTTATAGTGTTGAGCATAATCTTGTATCTCTTTACAATTAAAAAACCCCTTGAAAAAGTTTTTTGCAATAACAGGACCCTATTTGCACAAATTCACAAAAGCAGGACCCTGGTTGAAAGAATGTGACTTACCTAACTTTTATTACAGTGTTTTCACTACAGCGCGAGAACGCGAGAATCTCGCATATTTTTTTCTTTTCTCGCATTAAAAAATTATTACTGCAAGAAATTCGCGCATTCTATAAATCAATTTCAAAATTTGCGAATTTCTCGCATTTTGGAAGAAGCTTCGAATTATGCTATTTAGAATAAAATCCGTTTCACTTTTCTTCCTGGATCTTTCATTATTTTCAACATTTGCTCCGTTATCTAGCTTCCCTGTTTACCAGTATTGTTCAGAACCTTTTCGAACAACAGAACACAACCGAACCACGGAACCTCTTTCAGAACTGCAACTTCTCTGCAACCATGTGTTTACCGTAGGTAAGGTTTTTTCATGTAAGACGTTAAAATTTTTTATGCACTAATGTAAGATGGACAAATACCTAGTAAAGGCAAAATCTTCTATGATGATGCACCAAAAATATTCAATGCTTTAAAAAATAGAAGACGTTAAAAATGTATTATAATAAAAGAATTGATTTTTTTTCAAGTCTATTTGTGTTTTTTTAGTTTTTAGAAATCTCACTTAACTTTCTGAAATCTCACCCTGTTTTAGAGAAAGGGTGAGAAATTCTCACCCATTTTTTTTCTGTGATGAAAACACTGTATTATATATATTAAAAAATTACGAGTAATTTTTTCACAATTTTACAAAAACGGACCTTTCACAAAATGTCTGGACAGACCCCTGTTCACACACATAAATAGTAGGAACAATAATAAATTTTTTTGAGGATAAGAATTAAAAATTTTCTTTTCTTCTATGGGGTAAAAAATATAATAGGGGGTTAAAAACCAGGAAAAAAACTGGTTTTTCCCATAAGGGTAAGCACCATGGTGAATACTGGTAAAAACATTGCACATTGTAAATACTATGCCAATCCTGCACAGAAGGGGACTAACTCGAAGGGTCTAACTGGTAGCCACTCCATGGCAAGCCTCTATATGGTTTTATAAAAACTTTGAAAGCTTAAATTCATTTGGCACTATAGTGATTGTAGTTTGAGAGACAGATTTCGTGAAGTAAATATTCTTCTAATCCTGAAACAATGATACACAAAGATTTGTAAGTTTGCTTACAAGGAAAATGCTTTTCATATAAAATGAAAATTTAGTGAGTCTTATAAAATGAAACCGGGTTTTCTAAAACAAAATATTAAAAAAAAACTTAACCAATTTTTTTTTTTTAAATTTAAAAAATGAGAAAACGTGATGAATAGTTTTTTTCTTGCTAAAGTTGAACACACGCATGCTGCACAGAAATATAATAAGAAACGCGAAAAATGAAAAATTAAATACTTTTTAATAAATAAAATGCATTTTTAAATTTAACTAAATCGTAGGTTAACGGTTGCAATGAGGTATTTTCTAAACACAACATTTTTATTACCAATATATGACAGTACAAAAGCCGAAACTAAAATTGTTGTTAACACTTAAAAAAAAAACTAAAAACAAATTTACATACCAATTAGAAAAATAAACTTTTATACACAATAAATAATTAACGAAACACATGAAAATAGCACTCACAGTACAAAAAATACAACATGCCGAATAACTAGGCTTAAAATACCTATTCCAATTTCAACAAATTCATTATTATGGAGTATTAGGTTTATAAATGGCTTCAAGAAATCAAAGAATGGTTTAAGAAGTAAAACTTACAGAAGACATTAATTGCTTCCGGATTTATGGTGCAGAAGTTTTTACTTTTTAGTTTTCGTGTAGATCGTTGACAGTCATTGAAGACGATTTTAAAATCTTTTCAACAATATCTGATAATTTCTTAAAACAAGCCAAAGCCGCCATTCTAAAATAAAACTGTCAAAATTTGACAGCGTTGCTACCAAATAACCGTCACAGGCAGCCAGAATGCATTAAGCTAAACAGCTGTGGTAAAAAAAATAAAGACTAGGCAGACATATAATAAAAAACCACTGTCTGGACGTTATGATATCGTGTATAAATTTTTCACTTAATTTGTGAATCATGTTGCAGTTTACAAAAAAGAAAGTGAAATAAGAAATATTTTTTTAAATTAATTTTCAATATAGGTCACTTAATAAACTTAAAAATTTTCTGTATATTTATGAAAAATACCTTGAAAAAAAATGATAAAAAAAAACGTCCTTGATGGCGGCTTAAACAATTGTTTTTGTTTTGCTTTTTTTTTAACCGCCTAACGGGGAAAAATAAAAACAGCTTTTTTTTTTCTTCCTTATTTTCTGCTTTTTTTTTCTATTACTTTTAATGCGTTCTGGTGTTTTGAATGATTTTAAGTAAGTCGAAAGTATTTTTTCACTGTCAAAAAGCAGAAATATGTTGGGTTTTTTTTCAAAATCAAACTAATCAGAATTTCCCTTTTCTTTTTGAAATTTGATCCAATTTGAAACTGTCTCTCCTCCAAAATCAGTCTCGTTTTAAAGCACACTTTTATTAATTCATTCATTCTTCAGTTCTCATTTGTCAACTTTTATTATTATAAATATTTTAATTTAAAATTGTTTGTTATTCCTTTCGTTTGAATGAAATTATTGAGAAAAAAGAAAAATTTATTTTCTATTTTCATTTTTTGAACATAATTTTTTTAAAAATTTTCAGTGGCATCAGTGAATGTTTGTTATTATGGTTACAATTATAATAATTCGGTAATGTCGTGATGTCGATCAAAGGTATGTGAAAGTATAAATTAGAAAATTTATTAAATTTCTATGTATTCTTTTGTTTATTACGTTTATAACATGAATACCTGTATAAATATATATCAAAATGATGAAATACTAAGTCTCATAAGATTATTCTATAGTAATTCATTACGTTATTTAATGCAGGGAAAAGTATGATTATACTTAATTTTTGTTTTGTTAATTTACATTGTTTTACGATAAAAACATGTCAGTGATTTTATGAAACTCTAGTTTGTCATCGTGACTTTTCTTTTTAAAAAAATTTAACGTCTGTGATTAGATATGGTATAAACAATTATTTGCATTATTTGTGTTGTGTCCTTAATGAAACTGCTGTTTAAAAATTTGCTTTTAAGAATATCAGTTGACGTATAATCAAATTAATGATTTATGTGCCATACTTGTTCTTAGCTTCCATATATGGTAATGCTGACTTAATCTTAAATGCGTTCATTGTGAACTATGTGTAATGAAATTAATTAATGCAATTTAAATTTTCCAAAACGTTCGAAAGTCAGTTTCAATTTTAGATATTGCAAGTTAAATTTGAAATTTCATTTTTTTCTGGGTTTGTCTCATTTGAAGTTAATTATTTTCATTTTATAATAGTGTTATCAGTGGAACACAATTTATAAAGCATATCTATCTTTTAAATCATCTATGGAACTCAAATTGAGCAGAATAAAATGTCAATTTTTATTTGATTTTTTATTTTTCATCTTACTACCGACATTTAAAACTGCATAGATATGTTAGTTAATTTTTTATAGACAGTTTAGAATAAAAAAATTCTCTAAAGTATGTTGCAAAACTTGTATGAAATTGTGCATCATATATTTATATAATTTCAGCAAACTAAAATGTGCTTTCAATTCAAATAAGATGTATTATAACTATTAATTTTTCAATGCATGCTGGTGTTTTCTAAGGTTGGAATGATTATTTTTTAAATCCTCTGACTTTTACTAAATAAATAAAAATTTTTAAAATTATAGCAGCTTGTTTGTGTATTTTCAGGGTGGCTACCCACCTAGAAGTATCAGGGAATTATTTTTTATTCTGCAAAATTCAGGGAAATTTGGATAAAAATCAGAGAATTTTGAAGAAAAACTGAAATTCTTTTCTTAAGTTAAGTTAACCACACTATTATCTTACCATCCATTATACTCACTTATGTTAAACGGAAATTTATTACTAAACGGTTGAAATATTCCAACTTAACTACATTTTGCTTGCATCAATACATGCTCATTAATAACCCTGTTGAACTTGATAAGAATGCTGTGTGCAACTTTTCTATAGTTGTTATACTGTACTCTTAGAAATTTTTTCATCAACTATTTATTTGCCTGCAGTGAGTGAAAAAGGTATGATTGTTATGTTATTGGTAAGTTATACATTTTTTTAATTATATTTGTTTGTTTGGAATTTGATACTTGTGAGACTAAAATTAAGACAGATTTAAAAGTTATGAATGAAAGATGTGAATATCTCTGGGGCTTAGTTTTAACTATACAAAGTAATTGATGCAAATTTTAACTAGGATATAACTAGACAACAAAGGAAAAAACCTCACTAAATGTATGAAGTATGACTAAATAAATCAGTGGACTTCACATTTAAGTAAATTATTAAGAAAACAAACTTTTCCTAGAAAAATAAATAAAACAGTTTTTTTAAGAGATTGCGGCAAGCTGCCCTTCTAAAAATGCTTAGGGAGAACAATGCTCATCTTATTTTTTAAACATGTTAGGGGCTGTAATGACGCACACTTTTCCCAATGTTTTAGGCTTTCTTTGTCACAAACACAAAGTATCTTATGTTCATATATCCTCTATCTTCTTCATCAAACATCTTCTATATATCAGCTGTAATGCATAAACATGTATGTGCAGTTTATAGACAAAACATAACATTTTAGATCATTCTATTCCTACTATTATTTTACACTCTCCCTATATCTTGTTCGAATTTTCAATCGTTAAATAAAATACTTTTTATTCATCCACTACAAATTCAAATACATTTTTTTGAACTTGTAGTGGGTGACACTAGATGTTAATACAGTTTTTTCAGATATTAATTAATTCATTAAATTTAATTGATTAATTTTAATTTTATATGGGGGAGAAAATTTTTTAATTATTTAATAAAAAGTAACTACAATAAAATTTTCCTTTGTTGACCTAAGTAGGAATTGACTTAAAATTTTTTTATTATGTTTTAAGGGCGCTTGTGAATACACCAAAATGATCAGAAGAAACCAAAAGTTTTAAAACTAGCATAATAATTAATGTAAAATTATTTAGGTCTAGCTTTGTTAAACAATAATGGCCAACATTGGCAATAACAGTTACAAGGCTGGTAAAAGATTTTTCAGAGTCAATCTGGAGCATTATCTTCATAAATTCAAATTTATTCTTTATTTTTCATTGTTCTCAAATGAAAATAGAAATCATCACTCATATTTATGTATAAAAAATCTTCTATATTTTATTTAAAAAATATTAGAACTAAAATTTATACTTGGCATCTCTTTCATTTGCAAATAATTTTTTCTGGTAGAATAATAAATGTAATTAGACATAAAATTAATCTTATACATAAATTTTTTTGAAATGCGTCATTAATGATTTTACTCGAGAAATTTTCAGGATTTTCGAGTTGGACTCACAATTAACCCTGCTCATATTGAATTAACAAGTATAGTTTGTCTAAAGTTAGAACTCCCCTAGCCTTTCCTCTGGATTCGGTCACTCTGGTAACAAGGTGAAACTATTTCAAGTAGGGTTGTCGAGTCATTTCTTAGGACAGGTTTTGGCTCACTTCGACGAGAGAAAGGAAATCTTTGGTCTATTGAGTTGGCCCTAGCGTGAAGAGAAGCTACCCTCACTGAAATGCATTATTCTTATTTCCATAGAAGCAGACAACCTCAGACTTTGTGTGGTGTGGGTTCATAACGTAGACAAACTATATCTTGGCATTTGTAGTTTAGTTGTTTTATATGTGCCACATATCCTGTTTGAAAACTTCAATTTTGCTCTTTTCATTCACATTATAGCTGATTACAAAACTAAAGAAATAAAGTAACAGGCTATTAAAAACATAACTACAGCAATTGATTCAAATTTCGGTAGAATTGTAAAGCATTTAAAAAATATTCCAAAAGTAACAATTTTATTTCTATTGCAGAAACTGAAGAACAAAATCGTCTGAGGTTTCAGATTGAATTAGAATTTATCCAGTGCTTAGCAAACCCCAATTATTTAAACTGTAAGTCTCTTTTAATTATTTGAATTTATTATTATTAGTTACATTGGTGTATTAAACTGAATTTAGGCATGGGGCATAGAACTGTAACTCAAGGATTTTACCATCATGTCAAATACAAGGATTTTTCCAAGGATAGAAGGATTTTGCCATTCTATCAAAACCTTACCAATTCTTGTCATTAGAAATATTAATTACTATTAAAATTTCACGATGTTAATGAAATTTTAAATATTTTTATTAAAATTTTCCAAATATGACCCCCTAATGATTCCAGTTTTTGTTATGAATTTTTTTTCCTATGTAAATTTTTTTCATTCCATTGGAAGCGAACGTCATTATAAAAATCAGTTCAAAACTTTTTTTGTTCTAAAATATTCAGATTATTTTTATTCAAAATGCTCTTTTTGAATTAATTAGAAAAATATTTTAACTAAGTTTGATGAATTAATATTCAAAATCATGTGTAAACATAATACATAACATTTCAAGTATGTTTAATGTCAATCATAACTGGAAAATATTTTGATGACTAAAAAAAATCCCTAAAATTCTTATTGTGTAAAATATTTAGTTCATTATGCAACAATTATCATGAAATTGATATTTCGTGAAATCTACTGGATTTTTTCCTATCCATATGTTGGCAGCTATGTTAAAACAGTGAAAACATGTCCCGGCAGGCACAATTCTTTTTATCACTCACTTAGTAATATATTTACGTGCAATTACATAATTTTAAATATTAAAATTCATTCAAAACTGGTACTTTTCAAAATAAATAAATTTCCTTTTCATCAAAAAATAGTTTCATCAAAAAATATATAAAGATTGGGGGAAAGTGATGGTTTTTATTACATCACGTTGCACAAAAGTTCATTTTAAAATAAATTAAACTGTTCTTGAATTAAAGTAAAAAATGTATAATATTTTATTGAGCAACATAAATGCAAATTAAATATTTTAATTAAAGAAGCTGTATGGGGTTTAAAATGATTTAAAATAGCATAAATGCATTATAGCTCAAAATAAGATTCAGTTCAGTATATTTTTAACTTTAGAACATTTATATTTAGTGAATTGATTTTGTGAATGTTAAATCTTAAAATCGATTTTTAAACTTTTTTTTTTAAGCTACAAAAAATTAGAAACTATGTTCAAAAACAGTAAGCAGTTTAAAAACCCTCATTCAAATTTCACTTTTTGTAATAATATTGTATTAAGAGTATTAGGATTTTAAAAAACAAAAACGATTGAAAATTAACGTGGATTGATGATGAAATCAGCACAAATAAGGCTGATTAAAATGCCTGATCTTAAAATAGCAAGTGGTTATATCTCCTTATTAAAAATATTAAGATTTTCTAAACCCCGTGGAAAAGCTTAGTTAGAATTGCTGAAAGAACGATAAAAAAAAAAGAAGAAAAAATCTCTTAGATCTGTGATGAAATTAGTGCAAATATAACACACATTGAAATGCAGGATTCAGTATTGTATATTCCTATTAGAAATATCAGGATTTTTAAAACAACATGGAAATACCTATTGCCGATAAAACTATATTTAAAAAAAAAAAAAAAACTTTTATTTGCGATAAAGTTGACAGAAATAAAACATGATCGTAAGTATGAAGTGGACACTAAGTACTTCAAAAGTGATTACTAAAATTTGAAATTCTTGCATCATGATTTTGTCATATTAAAAATATTTGGAATTTTAAAAATTATGGAAATTTGTACTAATAACCACCGAAAAAAAAAAACTACGTTGATTCTGCTTTAGTGCTGACAAAACTTAAAAGCGTAAATTAAAATGTATGTCTTATTTTTATTAGTGACTTTAAATGATGCTGATGGGCTGCAGGTTGTGCACCCCTATCATGTAATATATTATTTCTAGATCATGCCTCCTCAAACCTCTCTCCCCGCATCGTGTTATTATTTATGGAACTGATTTACAAGCTAGAATGTTTAAATATTTTTTTATTCTAAGCTCAAATGAAATCCGGCAACTTCTACCCCTTTGGTGAAAAATAAACTTCTTTTTTCCCCATTTAAAATTTTGTGTTTTACTTATTGAGTAACTTAAAGCTAAGATTTTTATATTTTTTTTATTAAGTTAGATAAAGTAATAAATAAAATATATATTTAGTTTTATCATTTTATTCCCTAATATTTCTAAGAACTAAAATTTCATAATTGTTACTGGAATGAAGAGAAAGTATTTATTTAATTTTTTTTGTTGTTGTTAATTAAATACATATTATTTACTGTTTTTTAATTGAAAAAAAGTTTTACACGGATTAATGCTGTAAATTTTTAGCCTAATAAAGACATAAAAAGAGAAACTCTGTGCAACAAAAGCATGCAAATAAATAATAATAAATTTTGAAAAAATTATTTGCTTAATATCTTTTACTCTTTATTGCATGGTGCATAGCATTTTTAAAAAGTGTTTAGAGGTGCTTATTTTCGTTTTTTAAAAAGCCCTTAAAATTGCTTTTTTTATTATGTGTTTTTAAAAAGTGCTTAATTTTCCCTTTTCGAAATTGAGATTTTTTTTCTTTACCGTGTCAATTTTCACCACGTATTATGCAAAAGCGTGGTTTTCAAATTATTCTATTCAAGGTTTTAGCAATTCACTCAAACATAATGCATATCTTCGGACCGTCGGTCTGCATACTGAGCAGGGTTCGGTGAGATTCTTGCACTCTCCTGTGCAACTCTGCTGCATTTTGCACGATATTCTGAATTTCAGGCTTCATTTCTCCCCCTCTGAAATTGAACTGAAAAATCTCTCTATTTTTTTTATGGTGGCTAATATAATCAAGAAAAGAGTTCTTCGTCAGAAACTAGCTATTTTATTATGATCATGTAAATTCTTTGAAAATTATTTTACATTGTTATTATTTTGTATATAGTACTTAAAAAGTAATTATAAGGTGCTTAATTTTTGTGAAAAGGTTTTTTATCTATGCACCCTGTAATTGATAAAAGTATAGATTAGTACTTGACAGATTAAGCATTCATAAATTTTATCTTTCTTAAATTTTATAATAAATATTTTATTCGTTTAACTAAAATGCAAACAGTTGAAATATATATTTACTTTTTCTTATGCCTAAATTAATTTGTATTGACAAAACTTATCTCTAAAAACTTCTGAAATGTTTCATAAAACTTAATAAAAAAAATCACAAGATATTCTGATTTTACGAAATATTAAATTAATGTATAATATTATTAATTAAAAACATAAAACAATCTTTAAGAACAATATTAGTACTGAATATTTTATATAGAATGGTAAACTGTAAATAAAGTTTTAAAAGATATTACTACCTTTAGTAAATTCTTTTGCTTAATTACCTGAATTGTCTTGTATTTTAAATTTTGAAAAACAACTCATTAATATAAAAGTTGAATTACATAACTCAATATTTCTTTTGACTAAAATGAAATTTTGATGTTTCACAATATGACTGATTTTTAAAAAATAAAATTATTTTTTGTTATTTAATAAAATAGAATCAATGCAGAAAAAAACAGAACAGAATATTTAACAATTTTAAACTAATAAGTTTTATTTGAAGAAAAGAAGATAAATTTGGTTTAAATGAAATAGTTTTACGAATAAATTTTAAAAAAAATTAGATATGAAATTTATAATTTTAGTTTTATCACTGATATTAACAGGGTATCTGTGCACCTGGAAAGTCATGAGAAATTATCGAAAGACATAAATTTCGGTATTGAGCAGAATTTGTCATGAAATGTCCTGATTTTAACTAATTTTTTTAAAAAAATCATAGAAAGTCATAGATTTAGGTTGCTAAAAAATCTAATTTTTAAAATGGAATCCCACCCCCCAAATTTCATGGTGTATCGAATATCTGAATTTGTAACAAAATCCCCACTTACAGTCATATTTTATTAAAATATAGAATGTTTTTATCACGTTCTTTAAAAATTATGGTGTTCTTTTAAAAAATGAAAGAAAGCACATCATTTCTAAAGCAAATTATCTTTTAAACTTGTTATTTCAGAATTTTTGTTATTATTTTTTTTATTTTATCAATTTTAATTCTAGCTGAAGCAAGCCAGTCATTGGCTAATTTATATTTTTTTTTCCCAAAATGAGAACAGAAAAGTCAGGAGTATTTCTTTCCTTTCCGATGAACAATAAAAGTATCTTTTAAAATATATTTCTCCAGAAAGAAAGAAGAAAAAATTATTTGCTTTTTTATTTTTTTTCCAGCTATTTTATAGCTTCAACTCTTTCTTTACTCTGTTTTTTTAATTTAAAATCTATAAATATGAAGATGCAGAGTTGAACAGTTTTAGTTATACCTATCACTTCAATGAATCTTATTATAATGCTTTTTTAAATTTATTTTTGAGTTTTTGTAGGAGAAAGCAGCAACTTCGTTAAGTCATGAAATTGAAAATCCAAAACATAGTAGATACCCTATATTATATTTATAAACTCAATATTAATGAACAAAACCTGTTTAAAAACTTAATTTCGACGAATTTCATACATTTTTATTTTATTCCCTGTGCTCAATTAGAATCTCTTCCATTTAATCCAATTTGTCCCATTGCATTGAGAAAAAAAAAATTTTTTTTTCCTTGTAAAATGCACTAACTTGAATTTAAATGATTTAATATATATATCTACTTTATTTCATTACACATTGCAAACCTTTTTACTCTAATTTTTTAATGCAACAATGTATCCAAATATTTCTTCTGGAACTGATATATATATATAGTTTAAAGTTTATTATTGAAAATTAAAAATAAAATTATATTATTCACGGAATTATAAGCCAGACAAATCTTGATTATATGCTTTGAAAGGAATAAATGTTATAAAAACTCTGATATGTTGTATTTTCCCAAGGCAAAGGTAAATACCCATTTATAAATACCCTACCCACTGGGTATTTACCCGACCCACGTCTATATCTCTGGCATGTTTGGCTAATTTTCAATAAATTCCACTGATTCGTTAATAATTTGCTTCTTCTTCAGTTCAGTGTTAAGGAATTGTTTTTACATTTTTCAAAAATATATGTTGAATTTCATTTTTAGGAAAAATTTTTATTCTGTTTGTGAAAGAAAATTTAAGTTAAACAGGAAAAAATGTAGAAACAAAATTTTTTAATGAGTGCATCAGTAATTAGACTGAATTATATAATAGCTTTTTGATAAGTGTATTTTTAACTATTTTCATAAGTTTTGCCTCACAATATATAAATTGAGGTGTAATTTATACTTATTATTTATCCAATAACCAATGATAATTTTATATTATTAAGTAAGTTATAGCATAATTTTTTTGTTATTTGGCAACTTAGTTATTTTTTGTTGTTTTATTTTTAGTTTTAGCTCAGAGGAATTATTTGAAAGATAAGGCTTTTGTCAGCTATCTAAAATATCTTCAATATTGGAAGAAGCCTGAATATGCTAAATTTATAAAGTGAGTGTTTGCCTTGTGAGTTGGGTATGGCTATCATAAATTGTTAGACAATGTATTTTTGTTATTGTATATACAGGGTGTTCCGTGTAGATCGCCTTTAAAGACCGTAGATATGCATCACAGTATAACACTTAAGCAAATCTACATTATAGTATCAAAATACTGTGGTTATAAATTTCACTCAATTATTCCCATTAATGTGCCTAATGTGGTATCCAATTCATTCTGTATAGAGTAAATGCATGCATTTGCACTCTCAACAAATTCTAGGTTTTTTAAATATCAAAAAAAAAAAAAAAAAAAAAAAACTGCTTCAGCCTAATGCAGATTTTATCATAAATTGAAGTCACATTTTAATAATTTTTTTAGCCTTTATACCTAACAATTATTATGTGATTTTTAAAATACCACTACATTTATTATATTAAAACTCGTGAGTTATAATTCATGCTTTTAATTTATCACTTTTTGTCATGTTTTATTTATGCCGATTTCATTGTAAATCTTAAAATTTTTTTAAATGCGGTTATTGCTATGCTTTTCATGCGATTTTGAAAATCCTATAATTT
Source organism: Parasteatoda tepidariorum (assembly GCF_982258835.1). Lineage (NCBI taxonomy): Eukaryota > Metazoa > Arthropoda > Arachnida > Araneae > Theridiidae > Parasteatoda > Parasteatoda tepidariorum. The sequence continues at coordinate 5,553,131 of NC_141757.1, read as the reverse complement.
ATTACAATATTATTATAACACGTAACTTTTAAATTTGCGCATTTAAATAACCACTTTTGGAGATGGTCTGTTTTTATCGATATGGAAAATCCAAGTTATTTTTATTTGGCAGATTTTATGATAGAATGCATTCCCCGGTGGTTTCAAAAATTTTGACTTCGGCCGCGACACACCAATCATGCATTTAAATAATTACTTAAAGACAAGCTTTATTCACTGATTTCCTTGTAAATTAAAGCAAATTTTTTTCCCTTCAATTATTGCGATGCCTTTTCACTTGAATTTGACAACCCTGTTATCTTAACTATAATGTTATTATGACTATAAAAGTTTTTAACTGTGCATTTAAATAATCACTTTTTTATAAATCTCAATATAAATTATTTTCTTTTATAAATTATTCATTACTTTCTTCCTGCAGTTAGCACCATGCAACAAGATAAATTAGAAAATTGGAGGAAAACTCAAATTTTTTAAACTTGTCATTGTTTGTAATTATGTTTAAAAAGATTTTGTTGCTCAGGAGATATTTGAGAAAGGAAATGTTTCTTATTTAAAATCATAAAACCTCTTTAAGAGTAATACCAAATAAAGATTAAATCTTATTTTGTGCTATAATGGTTTTGTTTTGATTTTTGTTCTATTCTTTAATTAAAATATTTAATTTGATTTTAATCATTCATTAAAATACGTTTGTATTTCTTTTACACTTTCATCCTGTGAGCATAACAGTTTCTTGCTAGAATTTATATTTCTTTTTCCATATTTATGTATAGATATTTTTTTAATAAATCAATTATTGATTAAAAGGAGGAAAAATTAAAAAAAAATTTGTTTTTTTTCATTTTTGAATTAATTTTAACAATTAAAATTATTTAATTTACTGCAAATACATTACTAAGTTTACTGTTAAAAAATGTAGTTCTTGAACACTTACGTTAGCATAAAAGTTATCATGTTTGCCTCTAACATGACTGAACATGCGTGTTGCCCTTTGATAGTCCATCTGCTGTAAGCCTAACCGATGACTTACGCCATATCAAAGCTTTTGGGGGGGGGTTTAAATATACGAATGAATCTCTCTATGAACTTTACAGGAAGTCAAAATTCGAACATTATTATAAACATTATAAACACTATTGTAAATTTATTCAAACAGAGCGTTATTTTTTATGAAACATTCTTTTCTCTGTAAAACTTTTTTCTGTATGACCTCGTCGAAAATGTTCTCATAATTAAAATAAGTTTTAGTGCTAGTACTGTTAAATGCATGTCATGTTTTCATTAAATTTAAATTTAACTATGAACAATGATTTTAAAATTTGGATACAATTCTATGCCCAAAATTTTACAATAGCAAATTTTTTTTTGAATATATGAAGGAAAATACATAGAAATTTACCAGTCATAAATTTTTTTTACTTGTAGTGACAATTTTTTGAAAATACTTTCTTATTTTACCAAATTTTTGTGTTGATTTTTTAATTTTCACAAATATTATCTAAATTTTTACAAAATAGGTACCTCTCAAAAAAAACTAGACAGACCCCTAATTATATTTCTTGTCTAAAACTATCAGTTGCAGTCAATATCTTAGTCACGAGCATGACTTGCTATCATTCTTAATTTAGGCCAGAAATTCCACATCTTTCGTTTTTTTAAAATACTATCCTATTTAATACAAATTCTACGTATTTTATCGTTTAAATAAAACCATTTCAAAGTTAATTGATTTTTAAAAATTATATCAAAGTCCTCATTTAACTTAATTTTTTTTTTAAACAATCATTAAGAGAGAGTGAAGAAAGATGTAACATTTCTCACAAACAAAGTAAAATTATTCAAAGAGAGAGAAAAAAGGACTGAACTTACCTCCCTCACAACTTACGGCGTTTTTCTAAATTGTGGAAAGCATCTGTCATTGATGAAATTGCTCCTCTATTAAACAGCAATCGTAAATATTTGTTTGCTGCACTTTTGCGTACCTGCCAGGTCTCCTGTTTTTTTTGACGAAGATTCTTGTATTTTATGACTATCTCTTCTTGTAAAGAAAACATTTGCATTTTATTGGTGATAAATATTTGCTGATGGCAAAAATACTTCCCTTATTCTTCAACAGATGGTGCTATTGCCAGTACTGCAGTATGTTGAGTGCTGATAGTTTAAGTGATTATAAATAATGGTTTAAAAAAATCTTCTTTAGACTAAAATTTATATTGACAGTGATGACTAAGATTTATATTGACTTCCCAAAATCCAATTTTGAATTTCTCTTTTTTTAATTACATGATTATGCATGATGTATTAAAACCTTACTCGTAGCCTAAAAAATTTTGCTATTAAAATCTCTTTTATTTCTCCTGTGTTGGCTGATATGTTTTTGATTTTGATTACACAGATGTTATTGGTGTTTTGCAAAATTTGTACTATTTTTGAAACCACTTTTCTTTCTTCTCATTAAATTCTGTCATGTCTTGAAAATGGGTGCCTATTTTTGAAGGGAATGAAGTTTTTTAATCAATTAATATCTTATTGCTTCAGTTTCTTGTAATTTTTTTATTTAACTGTTCTAGGTATTGATAATAACTAAAATTGATTGAGTCATAATTGATTCAAACATATTTTTGTAAATTTTAATTGGTTTACTTCTCAGTAATGTATTATAATGAAGATTTATAGATAATACTCTTGTATTGTGAGCAACAAATATCAAACAATATTTAAGGTAAGATCAGACCACTTTAGTTTCACAAAAGTTAAAAATTTGCCTAAATTGCGGCATAAAAGAATTAAAATCAACATTTAAATTCAATTAACAAATCATAATTATCTAGAATTCTGTAATATAAACTGAATAGTTAAAATATATGAAATAATAGAGTTTTCTTAAAGTATCAAATAAGCAGTTAGCTGTTCAATAAATTTGTCTATAATTTTTATATTTGTTGTACAATATGAATCAAAATTAACTTATAAATAATAATGGAAGTATTGTGCATAGTTTAAACAGTTATGTATCTTTACTTCGTATAAAATGTCTCCAATGATAGAAAAGAAACATACCCAGGTTTTTAAGAAATTTAGACTTTAATATTTTTTGATGTGTCATGTCAAAAACCCAAACTTTGAACTGGAACATTCTTAAAATCATATTTTCATATTGTTTCTGGTGATGTCATTGTTTGCACTGGTATTGCCTGTTCAATTTTTTTATTTAAAAATAAAAAGAGAGAATACTGATTATTTTGAAAATAATTTAACTTCTGTAATTTGTGATTTCACTTTATTAACAAGAAATGTTCATCCCAGGGTTGGGGTTTTAGACGGGGCACTTGAGTTTTACTGTCCTGAACTGTCTCAAAGTGTCCAAAAACTTGAACATTGATAAAAGGTAAAAAGTAAAAGTGTAACCATTGTGCACATAATAATTAAATATTTGATACCTTTTATACAATTAGCTTTAACTTATTAAAGCAAAATAATATAATATAATAGGAAAAGATTTATAACTTTTGAAGCTCCATAATTCATTGAACAACAAATGTGAATATCTAATCCCTTAAATTTGCCTTTAATACTGAAAAATTATTTTTCTGTATAAGGATAAATAATATAATATTAAAAATAATAATAAACTTTTTTAATAAAACAAAAACTTGTCTTCATTCTGTTCCTTGTTCAAAAATTAACCTTTTATTTTTCACAATATTTTTTTTAAATTGTGACATAATTTGAATAAAAGGGTTTTGGACAGGACGGTTTAAATCGTGGATTAATACATTCTGTGCTAAACATTGCCAACTCTGTTGATAACTTTTGAAGCTCTACAATTTGTTGAACAACGAAAGTGAATACATAATCCTTTAAATATGAATAAATATGCTTTTAATGCCGATAAATAATTTTTTTGAATGAGGAAAAATAATGCAATATTAAAAATAATAATAAACTTATTTAATAAAAAAAATAGCTTGTCTTCATTCTGTTTCTTGTTTGAAAATTAATCATTAATTTTTCGCAATATTTTTTTTTAAAATTGTGACTTAATTTGAATAAAAAAGGTTTTGGACAGGATGGTTTAAACCGTGGATTAATCTATTCTGTCCTGAACCTTGTCTACTCTGGTTTATCCGCATAATAATAAAATTTATCTCACTGCACTGTATTTATTGTTAAAATTTTCTTAGGTATCCTATGTGCTTGCATTTTCTGGAATTGCTGCAATATGAACATTTCAGAAGAGAAATAAGCAGTACTCAATGTGCCAAGTTTATTGACGATCAACAGATTTTGCATTGGCAGCATTATACAAGAAAACGTACCAGATTCTTGCAACCCCAACAGCCTGAAGTAACCACAGCTGCAGCAGCAGCCGTTACAACCTCTACGACCGTTGCAGCAACTCCTGCTGTCAGTGTACAACAACCACCTCAGAAATCAACATGAACTTTTAAATGTGTGTTTGTAGTAATTTTAATGTTGTATGTGTTGCATGAAAATTTTACTTAAATAAACTTTTTTTTTCTTCTTTTTCTGGAAGCTAAGAAAAAATGGGGTATAATCATCTTCTAATATTTCTTCTTCTTCTTGTACACCACGTGTTCTCTTTGAAAGATCCTTATCTGACTCTCGGAATTCCCAGATCTGCTTCGGTTCCAGAAATTAAGCAGGCGTACAAGCGATTAGCGAGAGAGTGGCATCCTGATAAAAATAAGACTCCTGATGCTGAATCTAAATTTATAGAAATCAACAAGGCGTACGAGTTGCTGACCGATCCAGAACGTAAAAGACTTTTTGATCGTTCTGGGATTACGGAAGACACGCCCAATTTTAGACAGTACCCCGATTATTCTCAATTTAGACGTTTCGATACCGACCCTTTCGAACATTTGTTCAACCAGGGTGGGTTCAACTTTCAGTATAAATTTAATCAGGGGTCATTTTATCATAGACATACTATTACTGCTAAGGCCTTTGAGAATCACATAATACCCAACAGTAATTTCCAACCTCATTTAATACTTTTCTATGGAGAACTTTGCTTTCCTTGCATTCAAGCGGAGCCTATATGGAGGAAGCTTATTCAAGAGCTCGAACCTCTCGGTGTCAGTTTTGCAGCCATTCACGTTCAGCAGGAGCCGTCACTGTCAAATAAAATTGGTGTCAATTCTCTGCCTTACCTGATTGGTGTCGTTGACGGAAAAGCCATTCACTATAAAGATCATCAGTTGAGTTTCATCAAAGTCGTTGATTTCTGCCGTAGGGTGATTCCTTACAGGGCAGTGACATCTCTTTCGGATGAAACTGTTGATGATTTTCTGCAGGGATGGAACGATAACAGAGTGAGGATCTTGATCTTTAGCAAAGCCGAATCCATTCGGTTGCGTTACCTCATCGTTGCTTTTAGGTTCCGCAATCGTGCTGCTGTAGGACACGTACGTTTAGATGTGCCGGAGAATTCGCGCACATCTAGGAAGTACAATGTACAGTCAAAAATGGAATCTTTATTTATATTCAATGAAGACTCGTCAAAGCCCATAGCTACACTGAGCATGACGGAATTGTCGACACAAACCATGTGCGACGTCATCGAATCTAATAAATTTCTGTTGCTTCCCAGGCTGTCGTCACAAACCCTGTTCGACCAGTTGTGCCCGACAGAGGCCAAGCGTGCTCGCAAATATTTGTGTGTTATTTTGATTACCAAAAACACAAATGAACACGATCCGTACCGATCGTTGATGCGCAATTACGTACAGCAAGCGGATGATTTACCGAACAATCGTGTCAAATTCATGTTCCTCTATGAAGAAAAACAGAAAGATTTTGTAAAAGCTTTATCGTCGGGAATGGGAGCTCCCGAAGATCCCCTTCTTCACGTCGTGCTCATATGGAGGAAAGAACACGACAGAGTCAAATATCAGTGGCTCGACCGGAAGTGGGACATCGATGACAGCTTCAACGAAACCAAAGAAGCTCTGAATGCTGCGGTTAAACACTTGATGCAAAGTACTGAAACACTGCCGTACGACGCTAAAGTGTCCGTTCTGGCGGACGAACATGCCCTAAGCTTATTCACTAGAGTTTTAAACCGTGTGATACTCGTTGGAGATGTATTGTGGGACAGCATCACTCGCCAAGAGCTGCTGCCAGCGCTGTCGGTAATGCTGTCCATCGGTTTCATCATACTAGTAGGCTATGTTATGTCGTACTTAGTCCAGCTGGAAGAGCAGAGTATTCAGGAGAAGTATCAGAGAGAGGGCAAACAAGTACCAGGGATGCCCACCAAGAGTAAGCCCGAGTACCACTTGCACATACACGAACTCCGTGGGGAAACTTACAATGGTCTTGTTAGGCTTCTTAAACCGGGCTGCCGAACCATAGTGCTTCTGCTCGATAACGAATCCAAGATGAAGCTCCTACCGATCTTCTACAAAACCGTTTATCCCTACCGCAAGAACAAGACGCTGATGTTCGCTTTCCTGGTGGTCGAGAAAAACTTGGAATGGTACCGCCGCCTACTTTTGCAGACGCTCGGCGAACCTAGAGAGTTGAATATCAATCCAAAGAATTGTATTGGTACTGTGCTTTCTTTGAACGGCCATCGCAAATACTTCTGTGTTTACCACGCCAAGCACGCCGAGCAAAACCACAGGGGGAAGGGAAAGAAGGGGGATAATTCCATCAACGGGGATTTCATGGGATTCGAGGACAGTAACAGTAGTGATGAGAACAGCGACATTGAAGCCTGTAAGCTGGATAGGCACGACTTTGACCTGTACGGAAATATTGTTTTTGAAGAACACCTCTTGGACGGACTGTCAAATTGGTTAGATAGATTGTTTGAGGGGTCTACTCAAAGATATTACATTCAGTATTGGCCTGATAATATGAAATAATTCTGCTTAAATTCAATCCTCTTTGTATGTTCTAGTCAAAATGTCTTTAAGTAAATTTGTTCCTTCTTCAGACACCACTAATGATTGATTTTTTTAAAATGTATTTTACTTCCCAATCCTATTTTTTTTTCTCATTGTTATTTAATAACTAAAGAAAATAATGATTAAGCTGAATAAATATAATAACTCAAATAATTTTTAATCATACTATCAGGGGTCTGTCTAGGTTTTTTAAGAGGTAACTATTTTGTGAAAATTTATACATAATTTGTGAAAATTAAAAATTGTATTCAAAAATCAAGACAAAAATATGGTAAGGTAAAAAAATATTTTCAAAAATTGTCACTACAAGTAAAAATCATTTATACCATTCAATATATTTTTTCCCATATATTCAAAAATAATTTTGTTATTGTTAAAATTTGAGCTTAAAATTGTATCCAAATCTAAAAATCCATAAAATTCATTGTCCATAGTTAAATTTCAATTTGAATTTAATAAAAACATGCATTTAACAGAACTAGCTCTAATAGTTACCTTGATTATGAGAACATTTTCAACTAGGTCTTACAGAAAAAAGTTTCACTGAGAAATAATGTTCGAATTTTAACTTCCTGTGAAGTATATAGAGGGATTCATTCGTTTCATTTTAAAAAAACTCACCAAAAAAAAGCTCCCTTAGACATGACATAAGCCATCGGTTAGGCAAACCATATTGCACTATCTGTCCAACAGGTGCTACCTTTTCGTAAAAGTTCCTCTTTTTCATAGATTGCAGCGAGAATGAGATTTGCATGAGAACTAGCTTTTTTAAAAGTATTTTGTGAAACTACTGTTTTTCCTAAAGTTGAATTTGTGAAGGTACTGCTAAATAGTAGTAAATTTATCCCGGACAGACCCCTGACTATGTAATAAGTTTCAATCTTCATTTTTTTGAGCAGTGAAAAATGAATTGTTTAATTAATGGTTTGCAGCTTTTAATTTACTTAATGAAGTTCAAAATAAATTTTTTTTTTTAATGAATTGCATTTTTTTGATAGTTAGAATTAAATCATGCACTTTCAGAACAAAGTATGTTAAATCATACCTGATTTTATTTTATAACTTAGAAAATACTGCATTATAATATAAAGAGATTTTATGTCTTTAGAAAGGCTTATTTTTTTTTAATAGGATTTAAATTTTTAAAAAAATATTAAATATTTAGGCCTCTATAGAAAAAACTTTTCTTACCAAATTTTCTATACGCCTAAACTTTAAAGATAGAGTAAAAAATAAAACTATTAAGAAAAGAATATATATTTAGCGTTTAATTATGTTACTTAATTAATATCGCTTATGAATGAACACATATTTTAGTTGTCAAAAATCAAGAATATTGCAATTTAACACTAGAAATGTAAACAGTTAATGCGATAAATCTAGCCATTATGTATAATATCAGTTGGTGATTTTGGAGGAAGTAATGAGGTATGCCTGATTACTTCCTCCACCATTTATCTTTATCCATTAATCCACCATTTATCCATTAGTTTCACCATTTTATCTTTTTGTTTTGCATAACAAGGAATATTTTTTAAAAAAGAAAAAGTGCAAACATAGTTATTTTAGCTATTGTGTGCATGGAATAAACAAACAAAAAGAATGAAAGTAAAAGTAATGGAATTAGCCTAAAGTCAGGAGAATTTCATTTCAATCACAGACTTTGAATTGACCAAAAAAATTTAATATAAATATTAGGAAATTATAGGTTAGGAGAAAAAACAGTTTTTTAAATTTAATTGGTTTTTTAAATTACCCTTGTTTGAATTAAAAATGATCAGTTTCAGAATGATGCAGGTTGTTCTATTTCCAAAACTGGTTGTTTTGTAATCGTCATTATTTCTATCTGTAAAAAAGCTTAGGTTCAGCCAGGAGGAAATTAATTAAGTACTTATTTCTTCTGTTTGTTTCATTTTCTTCTTGTTCCATCATCTCTACAATCAAGTCGGACTTTTACAAATAATTTCTATAGAGCATGTATGTCAGATCTTAATGTAGGATATTTAATTTTGACTATGTTGCCTATGAATTTATTTCCCAGACTGTCTCATTGTTATTGTTCTAAGTTCTTCGAACTTAATTGTGTTCAAATTAGAATGTTGAAAAGAAAGCTTTAAGTCCATAAATAAAAATGGCCTTTTCAGAACAGCAAATTTCAATTTTATATTAGAATTTCTGCAATCTTCAGAACAACATTCACATTTTCTTAAAGAATATTTAATGTCTAATAATTATCGAACTAATTGCTAAATTGTAATTTTTTTATCTATTGTACTCTTACATTTTTCTATGTGCCTTCATAATTCCAAGTCACTATTAAAATTTTCCACCTTTTATAAATTAACATACCTGCCAAGTCTCCTGTTTATTAATTAAAACTCCTGTATTTTATGACTATCTTCTGTTTACCCGTATATTCTCAAAATTATTTGTATTTTTTAAAGAAATTTTTATAACAAATATATGCAGATGACAAAAATACTTCTCTTATTCCTCAACAAAGGGTGTTATTGTTAATACTGGAATATGTTGAGTGTTTATAGTTTAAGTAATTATAAATATTTGTTTAAAAGTTTTTTCTTTTGATTAAGGTTTATATACATATTTTTTATTTCACTAAGTGTAAGTGGTTTTATTATTTCCAATTTTGACTCATGATTATGCATGACGTATCAAAACTTTACTCTTAGCCTAAGAAATGTTGCTAGTAAAATCTCCTTTATTTCATTTTTTCAATGTTGACTGGTAGGAATTAAAAGGATTGCACTTTTTTCTTACATGTGTCTATAAAATAACTATTATTTTGACTTTACTTATATGTGACCCTTTTTTAATGCAAAAAAGGTTTTCCAGTTGTGTATGTTTTGAGGCGCCCACTTCTAGTTTTTCTGTAATTTCTTTTACTACATATATCATAATCATACTTTTTTTTTTATTGCTAACTTTAAATTTAATCTTATGTCTTTGTATTATTGCTCATTTAAAGATGTATATTTTCCTTGTTTTATTTTTCTATTTCTTCCTATGGAAACCCACCTTAATTTTTTTTTATCCAACTTCAAATTGATTATTAAGAGATAGAAAAATGTATTTTATCATAGTAATTTTTTTTTTTTTTTTTTAATGTTTGAGTTATTTGAAGTTGAATTTTTTTAATTAAAAGTCTATAAATGCAGAAAATATCTTATGATGCAGGTTTCTCACATCTTCTGAATTTAACTATTCTTATATTATAAGAAGCTCTGTAATGTGGTTAATTAATGATAATTATTACTTTAATTCAATGCAGAATGTCTAGACAAGTGATTACAAGTATTATGAATTGGCTTGCTGATATATATATATATATAGCTGCCAACTCTACTAGATTTTGCTAGTTTCTCCTGCTCTACTGGTTTATATAAAATTCTCCTGGTTTTTGTACATTTTAAAAAATTCCCTAAAACTGAATTGAGTATAAAAGTTTCCTTAAAAAAGTTGCTATTGAAATAGAATTTTTGTGCAGATTATTGCTTGCTTGCTTGAATAATTAAATAAGTGTTACTAATACATAATGAAGTGAACCTCATTTATAGAAATCAGTTCAAGACTTTTTTTTTTTTTGTTATAAGATGTTCAGTTTATTTTTATTCAGAGCTTTTTTTTAAAAAAAATTAACTAAAAAAATCTTTTCACTATGTTCAATGAATTAAATGCCTATTAGTATTTGAAATTATGAGTAAACATAATACATAACATTTTAAGTATGTTTAATGTCAATCATAACTGGAAAATAGTGCCGTTTTTCTATTTTGATGACTATATAATTCCCTATGTGTCAAATATTTAGTACATTATGCGACAATTATCATGAAATTTATATTATTTTGGAAAATCAACTGGATTTTTTCCTGTCAATGTTGGCAGCTATGCACATATAAATATATATATATATGAATGACTAATGATTATACATACTCCTAATTAATATCTTTGATCATAATGTGTATATGTCATTAAGGTAATAGGAAAATCCAGCTCTTTGCAAACTGTAAATGTCACTTTGCGGTGTGCCTGTATGCCTCACAAGTGACAGCAGCAGTTTGCCAAGTGCCAAATTTTTCAATTTACACGTGACATGTATGATGAGAGAAAAAAAATTTTTAATTAAGGATTATCTAAAAGGTATTTTTAGTTCTGCTTCTATTTCGGGAGTTTCTATACTTTTTTTCTAATGACTCTCAATCTTTTTTAAACAGTCCGCCAGTCAAAATAAAAGAGTTTCTATAATTTTCAGTCAGTTTCTATAATTTTCAGAGACTTTTCAGTCATTATAGTGAGCCCACATACCTTTAGTTAAATTAGAAAACTTCATTGCTCAATTAGTCCTAATTTGTTTCAGGTTATTTGAAATAAGCCCAGAGCTATGGAAGGCTTATAATAGTAAATAGTCATATTAAAAATTTATTGCAATAAGCTTATAGAAATTTAGTCTAAGTGATGTTTCTCACATTTTCTTATAAGCCTTAAGACATATAGGCGGATTGTAAATAGCCTAAATTGGACAGATTAGAAAATACTGAAGACTTTTCCAATTAGCTTGACACATTGCTAAATGGTGGTATATTTTATTCACAAATTTTTCATTTTCAATTTGCCTACAGGATATATATATATATAAAACTCTTAGGATTGTTTATGAATGAATTACAATGTACGTGTAATAAAATTTACATGTAATATGCAATTATTTTGAAACTTACCTTTAATTAGATACACATTAGATTACTTCATTAACTATAATTTTTTATCATTGCCTCCTATTTATTTTTCATCTTATTTATTATTGTGTTTTCATTTTCTCTGTTGTTAAGAATTATACTCATGCACTGCTTATATTAAGAAAATGCAACATTTTAATTAGTATTGCTCGGCGTATATTCATCTGTATAGTGTTCTGAATTATAAAACTATGGAAAAAAATCTTATGAAAGCAGCCTAGCAATGAAATCACATTTGCTATTCATTCAAGCTACAAAATCTATGCATTTAAAAACTGATATGTATACGTTGATCAAACACTATTATCTTATAAATTTGAAATGTTATCCATTTCTGATGATACTATCCATGTGATAGCTGTTTAAAAAAAATGATGCTACTAGAGGATATGTAATAAATTAAATTTAATTAATTATGTGTATGAATTGTTTATGTTTTAACGTAGAGAGAGTAATCAGTGCAGCACAAGGCTTTGTACAGGTTTGACATTCTTCCTTGTATCTCCTTGATCTCTTTTTCTGAGTTTCTTTTTTTTTTTTTTTTTTTTTTTAAGTAATTGAAAATTAACCACACTGCCAAATGCACTTTTCAAAATACATATGCCCTGCTATAAACTTTACAAAGTACATGCTTTAAAGTACTTTCGTTTATCACGTGAGATCAGGGTTACCACGTGAGACTAAACTGCAACTATTTTCGGCTTGAGGTGACTATGGCAACTTTTTTTTTTTTTTTTTTTTTGCCTGAAAATGCTAAAAAGAAGCAACTGTTTTCAGCATTAACCAATTTTAGGCCAGGCATATAAATTTTATAAAATATGGTATTTTCATTGAAATCTGCTTAAATCTATACATAATGGCAAAAAAAAAAGTTTCGGATAGCACATACACTTGTATGGGGTCCCCATGTCCTCAATCCAAAGGTAAATCCGTATTTTACGATGTAAAGGTTGTCGTCGATCCGGAACCCCAAGCTCTGTTCATAGTTTTTTACGAGCCTGTCTGGGTTTTTCACCAGTTTTCGGGTCACCTTGTCCCATCTTGGAGTTCTCGGATCTGCCCAGACTCCAAGACACTTTTCGAGAAATTTTGTACCAGTTTCTTGTTTTGAATCCATGTGGAATCCAACAATGTGTTGAAAATTCGATAATGTTTCACTTCTTGATAAGAAATGAAGGCCGATACTTGTCCCGTCTGGGCAGCTAATCGAGATCCTCCTCCCAGGTTCAAGGTATTGACTGTAGCGGACAAGATATCCATGGTTCGAGTCGAAAGGCTTTTCGGTCTCTCTTGACTTGACTTAATATATACAGTTTTGCTGAGTTCCTAACCGCGAAACGGGCATCTGACTAATTAACCTAAGACTGGCAACTAAGACTTTTGGCGTTAGGCATAAGGAGGTGATTGGGCAATTGGCATCTTATGGAATTAGTGTTATCTGGTAAATGGTATACTCCTGGGTCGAGGAAGCAGGAAGTCTTGGCAGTGGATAACGTCAAGCGGATAATTAGCGTCCAAATGACTTTTCGCACATAGGAAACAAGCTTAAAAAATAATATTTTATTTCAGAAATAAAACTATGCGTATGACCATTGGATAAATTATTTAGTTGAACACCAGTTTTTTTTATATATATAAAGTTTGCTTTATTTATAAAATTTGAAACTTTAATCCACCATGATATACGATATATATTAAAAGGAATAATTATACATCTAGAAAAAGTCGAACTCGTCAACAACTTTTTCAAGTTTTTTTTTTAAAAAAAAAGAAAAAAAACAGCGTAGTTTGAAAGTTTTTGAACAGAAAGAGTTTACTTCAATTAAACACTTATAGCTTTTTTGGAAGTTTGTAGCGTTTTTAAAAAGTGTTTAAAGTTGTTTATTTTCGATATAAGTTTTTTTTTTTTTTTTAGCTCTTAAAGGTGCTTTTTTTATTCGGAGTTAGTAAAAAGTGCTTAATTTTGCTGTCTTTTAAAAAGAGATTTTTTTTTTGCTATTTCGATTGTCGCTCTAAATTACAAAAAATTCATTGTCATTTTCTCTGCAATATTTATCAAAAACTAGTTATTTTATCATGATTTTGTAGATTTTTTTTTATTGATTTTACGTTTATAAATTGAGAACTTTAAAGAGGAAAGAAAATAATTTTTATTACTGCGCAAATCCTAACAATGATTTTTTTTTTTTTTTGGAAATAGATTAAAAATATTTTTTGTTGAAAAATCTGGCTACGTACTCTGTTATATTTCTTGAATTGAATACTTCTATTTTATAGATGTCTCCAGAAACCTTTGCAATAGCAGAAAAATAAAATTAATAAAAAATACACGTCACGGTGCTAATAAAAAGTATTTATTGAAATAGCGCTCTTACAAACCTTTCGCCGAAAATGGGTTAAATAAAATGAAACAATGAAAATATTGTCAATGAATCCTGAATAGTTTTTGTTAGTATTGAAATAAAATAATATGTACCACACACTACATTAATAAAAAAATCTAAACATAAACTGAAAAGTTAAGTAAAGAGAACGACTTTATGCTTTTAATTGTAATGTGTCTGTACTAAGGATGATATTTTATTTTAAAACCCTCGTTGAAAAGCTGACCCAATTTTTGGTTTTACGACTAATTATATTCAACTCCGAAGCCTTGTCATTTTGAACCCAATCCAGGAGACAAGAGAACTTCTGGATCAAGCATTGGGAGAAATTTGCCTTCGTGGAGAACTTTTTGATGGAACTAACCCGTATTTGCGTTACATGGAGAGGAAGACCACGAGAACCTCCCACAGTTAGCTCGACAGCAAGAGAACTGTAACCCATAATCCGTCTACCTCTGAGGATATTTTTACGTCAGCAATGTGGTCGGTGCAAGCCGGGTGCGAATTCGAATCGACCAGTCATTGCTAGGATTCGAACCTGGGTCACCTCATTAGAAGGCGAACGCTCCATAACTTGTTCAATTACATTAACTAGCATTCGAAGTAATTAGGAAATGAAATTGGAGATGCTTTATATATTAAGCATTTTTAGAACAATTTGTTCACATGAATTAGATTATTATATTTTCGGAAAAAAGCTATTATATCTAAGCATTTAAAAATTATATATTTAGGTTGATTTAAAGATGTACGAATTTAAACATAAAAGTGGAAATTTTTATATACATATATATATTTTTTTGCATTTGGTTCTATTCGAACCAAATTTTTTTTTTTTTACATAAATAAAAAATTACAATTTTAAAAAGATTATTTATTTAAAAAAAAAGAACAAGTTAGGTATTTTTTTAAATTTTTTTTATTAAAAAACTATTTGGTTTAAGCCTACCAATCCTGTAATAAACCTTTATAAATTTTATGCCAATGATGCTTTAGATAACAGTATAATTTTAAAGCATTTCTATTTTGTTCTATTGGGTATTCTTCGATATTTAACTTTATCTCCATAACTTGTTCAATTACATTAACTAACATTCGAAGTAATTAGGAAATGAAATTGGAGATGCTTTATATATTAAGCATTTTTAGAACAATTTGTTCACATGAATTAGATTATTATATTTTCGGAAAAAAGCTATTATATCTAAGCATTTAAAAATTATATATTTAGGTTGATTTAAAGATGTACGAATTTAAACATAAAAGTGGAAATTTATATATATATATATATATATATTGCATTTGGTTCTATTCGAACCAAATTTTTTTTTTTTTACATAAATAAAAAATTACAATTTTAAAATGATTATTTATTTAAAAAAAAAGAACAAGTTAGGTATTTTTTTAAATTTGTTTTATTAAAAAACTATTTGGTTTAAGCCTACCAATCCTGTAATAAACTTTTATAAATTTTATGCCAATGATGCTTTAGATAACAGTATAATTTTAAAGCATTTCTATTTTGTCCTCCTATTGGGTATTCTTCGATATTTAACTTTATCACAGTTGTATGGTTATTGCTAATGTTAGGAGAAAATATTTTAAATTGAATAAAATTATTTTGCATTTATTAAGCTTTAATTTGGAAATATATCTGAGACTTAGATTTACTTTAGCGAAAAATTTTCTAAATACTTTACAAAAGTTCCAATTGTAAGTTCAATTGAAGAAAACTATTTTGAATTCAATTTTAAATGTATAATTAACATTATACGAAACATACTTTAAAATGCCTTATTTCTATTATTTTAAAAAACACTATACGAAGTTTTAAGAAAGATAGAGCGGAAGTTTTTATTTATTTAGAACTTGTTCAAATTTTCAATCGTTAATAAAATACTTTTTATTCATCCACTACAAATTCAAATACATTTTTTAAGAGCTTGTAGTGGATGACACTTGAAGTTAATACAGTTCTTTTTCAAATAATAATTCATTCATTAAATGTAATTCATTAATTTTAGTTTATTTGGAAGAAAATTTTTTTTAAATCATTCAATGAAAAGTAACTAAAATAAAAAAATTTTGTTGTTGGCCTATGTAGGAATTGACTTTCAAATTTTTTTATTTACATTACTTGTTTTATACTACTTTTCAATACTTATATTTTGGAAGAGTATATTGCTTCAACAAAGTTAAAAAGTTCAGTAGTTTTCTACTTAAAATATTAAGGGTAATAAATTACATAAAATTATGGTTTACAAAAAATTGCTTTTGGGGAAATAAATTTCTGAAAAGAAAAAACATTTTTTTTCTTTTCTTTTCAAAATACAAACGAATCATTGGAAGCGAACTTCTCCATTGCGTAATCCTGGTTATCTTCTCATATTTTAATTAAAAAAATTTTTTTTTTCAATATTTGAAACTTTGTGGCTTACTCCAAGTTGGTCTGAATTCGTTCTTTCTATACTTTAAATTTCAAATGAGTTATGGAGGTGGAAGAGGATTTGCAATAAAAAGTTTCTCCCGCGATATGGCGTCCTCTGAAGTCACTTTTAACTTGAAAAATAGATTTTTGGGGTTTTAAAAGTAAATAATATTAAGCAAAATTCTGAAATTTTGGAAAATTATTGGGATTGCTGAGGGGATAGAGCGTTCGCCTTCTAATGAGATGAACCGGGTTCGAATCCCAGCAATGGCTAGTCGATGCGAATTCCGCATCCGGATTGCACCGACCACAGTGCTGACGTGTTAGATCCTTAGTGGTAGACGGATCATGGTTTAGAGTCCCCTTGCTGTAAGTCTAACCGTGGGAGGTTCTCGTTGTTTTCCTCTCCATGCAACGCAAATGCGGGTTGGTTCCATCAAAAAATCCTTCACGAAGGCAAATTTCTCCCAATACTTGGTTCAAGAGTTCCAAAATTGAGTTAAAAGTGTCTTCCACCGGCACTGATGCAGTATTACGCAATGATAAGTTTTGATGTTGTAGTTCATTTACGTCGCACTAGAGCTGCACAATGGGCTATTGGCGACGGTCCGGAAAGCATTCGTGAGGATGATGTGGAGCCATGCCATCACATCCTCAAAGGGGGTGGCACCACCACTTCGGTAGCCCGACGACCTGCATGCGAAGTCGAGCACTTTGCGGTAGAACAGTTTAACGAGGACCCATATCGCTCACCCTCGGTCCCTACGCAGACTGATCCAAGTGGTCACGCACACTGACCGCAGCCAGTGATGCTTGACTTCGGTGATCTGCTGGAAACCGTGTCTTAACGATCAGTCCACTTTATTATTGTTGCTTTATTGAAATTACATACATTTGCAGGCTTGTTTGGAAATCACGAAGAATACATCCAGGGTTACGGAGTGTTTCAAATCCGCCACGCTTCACACTGCGTTTGATGGACGATACTGCTCGACCACGGAGGCCCCCATCAGTCCACTGCGGGACGATAAGTTTTGTATATTTAAGAACTGAAGTGAACTAAAAATGAGAACAGAACTGTCGTAAATATGCTTAGGTGGTAAGATTCATAATAATTTATATAAGTTTATCTTTTAAATATCTAAGTTTCGAAGTTATAAGAATTCTGAAAATTGTTAACGTAAATAATTAATAACCTATTTCACATCTTTGCGTTTTAGTAGTTCTGATTTAAAAACAACGTTATTAAGTACTATTCCATCAACATGGTGCGTAGCGTTTTTAAAAAGTGTTTAAAGGTGCTTTTTTCCATTTTTTGTTTTTTTAAAAAGGCCTTTTAAGGGACTTTTCTCATTGAGTGTTTTTAAAAGGTGCTTCATTTTCCCTTTTCAAAAATGAAATGAGATGTGATTTATTATGTCAATTTTCGTCACGTATTATGCAATTCTCACATTGTTCTATTCATCGTTTTCACAATTCATTCTACCACAATCCATTTCGGCGTATCGTCGATCCATACCACCAATAATTTTAAATGTTAGATGTAAGACTTGCGAATTCGCATATGCATATATGGATCTAGGTTCGGTGAGATTCTTGAACTCTGCAACTTTTGCAAGATGTTCTCAGTTTCAGGCTTCATTTTAAACCCTCTGAAATCGAACCGAAAACTGTCTCGATCTTTTTATGATGGCTAATGTAATCAAGAAAAAGAGTTCTTTGGAAGAAACTAGTTATTTTTATCATGTAAAGTCTTTGAATATTATTTTGCATTTTGTCAATGTATATAGTGCTTAAAAATATTTTTGAGTGCTTAAAATGTACTTAAAAGGTTTTTATTTTTTGTTAAAATGTTTGGCTATGCACCCTGATCCAACTAACTCAGAATCGAGACAACTCTTTGTGACTTCTCCGAAAGGACTAAGTTCTTTAGAGTACTATTCTAATAAGTTAGATTAGTACCACATAAATTTTTCGTAGAATCACAAAAATTATATTTTAATGCAATATAATTCTATTCAATTTACTTAACATTAAGACAATTTTTTGTATAATCACAGTAAGTATTTATTAAGTGCTATTCCATTAAACCAGCATAGAATCAAGCAAATTCTTTGTGAAATCGCCAATCTTACAATTCCACGAAAAATATATCAAAATGTCGTAATTTCAAAACTTAGCAAATTTAACATATTTTGTATCATTTTAAAGCTAGAAAAAACTCATATTTTTATGTGATGCAGCGTGATTTTTATCAGCGTTTAATTAATACCTCCATTTTCAATTCGGACTTATGTTTTCTTTTTATTACGAACTGTTGTGAAGCAAAGGCTTTATTTTTATACTCCATTTTAATATTTAATAAAATATTTTACCTATTTTTATGGTAACATTATACTACGATTATGTTGACAGAGCTGCGATGGCTCAGGTGATTGTTTGCCTTCCAATGAGGCGAACCAGGTTCGATTCCCAGCGATGGTAATCGGTACGAATTCCGCATCCAGCTTGCATCGACCGCTTGGCGTAAAATATCCTGGATTAAAGTCCCCTTGACGTCAGACTAACCTTTGGGAGGCTGTGTGGTTTTCCTCTAAATGTAACGTAAATGCGGGTTAGTTCTACAAAAAAGTCGTCCACAAATGCAAGTTTCTCCCAATCCAGGAGTTCCCTTGACTTCTGGATTGGGTTCAAAATGACAAGACTAAGGAGTTGAACATTAGTAGTTGTAAACCCAAAAAATTGGTTCAGCTGTTCAATGACGGTTATTTAAAAAAAAGGAAGAAATGGTAACCAGTTCGAGCAGCAGGGTCCTCGTTGCTTACATGGTGTTTCGAAGCTACTGTAAAGAATTTTCTGGACCTTAGAATGAACTTCAATATCTTAAAAGTTATTAATTTTTTTAAAAATCGCTAATTTTGGGCGACATCTGGCTCTCACCTGCATGAAAATTACCCAAATCACTGTTTTATTCTCATTTAATGAAAAATTTTATGAGCCCAGGTGATGAAGCATTGGAGCAACTATTAAAAACTAGACCACAAACGATTTTCATTTTTACAAAACTGCGGCTTTTCTCTATATTGATATTTTGCGTCATTTTCAGAATGAGCGTAGCTTATATAGGCTAAACTTGATTCATAAGTCATGAGCTACAAACTCTCAGCAGTTATAAAAATAGCATATTATTCGTAAAAAAAAAATGTCCCGCAGTGGACTGATTGTTAAAGACACGGTTCCCAGCAGATCACCGAAGTCAAGCATCACTGACTGCGGCCAGCGTACGGGTGGGTGATCCCTTGGGGGTCTGCGTAGGGACAGACGGTGTGCGGTATGGGTCCTCGTTAAACTGCTACTGCTGAAAAGTGCTCGATTTCGCTTGCAGGTTGTCAGGCTACCGAAGCGGGGGGGGGCATCCCCTCTGCAGAGGATCGAAATTGTGACGGCATGTCTTCGGATCATCCTCCGGGATGTTTCCCAGACCGTCGCCAATAGCCCATTGTGCAGCTCTAGTACGACATAAACAACAACATAATACAAAATTGCCTATCGTACCGGGTTTAGCCAGAGAATGTGGTCGGATGAAAAGTTTCCCTGACGTAATTTCTGTAGAATTCAACTCTTAATATTTGTTGTTGTTAATTTACGTCGCACTAGAGCTGCACAATGGGCTATTGGCGACGGTCTGGGAAACATCTCGGAGGATGATCCGAAGACATGCCGTCACAATTTTGATCCTCTGCGGAGGGGATGGCACCCCTGCTTCGGTAGCCCGACGACCTGCACGCGAAGTCGAGCACTTTACGGCAGCACAGTTTAACGAGGACCCATACCGCACACCCTCGGTCCCTACGCAGACTGATCCAAGTGGTCACCCACCCTCACACTGACCGCAGCCAGTGATGCTTGACTTCGGTGATCTGCTGGGAACCGTGTCTTTAACAATCAGTCCACTGCGGGACCTTAATATTTCCAAACAAAATTTGTAATTAATTGAAAAGAAGTGCAAACGCAGCTCACAAAGTATTTCAAGAATGGTTTGGTTGGTTAGAACCTCCATCGGTATATTAAAATTGAGAGAAAACTGTGTTTAGGTAAATCTGGAGTTAACTTCAAAAGACCAAGTTTCGAAATATCAGTATTACGCGAAGTAATTTGGAACTTTATGGTTCACTTTTCTCTATATTTTAATTTACAAATGAAATAGTATTTGTCATGAAAAGTTTCTCCCTGGGTATGACTTCCTCTTTTTTTCATTTATTAATTTTTCATGGCAATATTCGATTTCTGTTGCTAAAATCCTGGTTAAAATAGACTAAATATTGGGCACCATTTGCAATTATTTAAGCGTCCTAGTGATATGGGATTTTTCAACCTCTCGTATAAACTAAATACAGTCGGACTTCTATTTAACGAACTTCCATTTTGCGCAATTTCTCGATTAACCAAGAACATTTTGGTAATTTCTCCGTAAAATAACTTCCAAATAGCGAAGTGATTTTTCTATTTAACTTACTTTTCTTTGAGATCCGCTTTTCCTTATTTCCTAGAATATTTCAGAACTTGTTAATGCATTTTATGGGGTAAATGACCTTGAGTTGATTTTCGAAGCCACTAAAATTTAAAGAGAAAGCAGTAAAAATCCCTTTTTGTTTGTATTTAAATGAAAAACTCTACCAATATGAACTGATTTTATCAGTATTAATTTAACATGTGGCAATGCATGTTTGAAATTACTTTTATGACAAATGGAGCTTTAATTTTGTACATAAATTTACCGTTTTTTAGTTGAAAATGCATGTAGCATGATTATGTAACACTGGATAATGTTTTGCTCTATTCCTGCTTGCAGATTTCTTTTATGGTTAAGATTTATAAAATAAATGGTAGATACCAGACAAAATAAAGGTGTATCAAATTCTTATTCAATTATGTCGAGTGTTTATGAATTTAAAACGTGTTTTGTGTCGTTTAAGTATTTCAAAAGGTGATTTTTCTACTTAACGAATTTTCCACATTATGAACTTATTACCGGGACTTCGAGTCCGATTGAGTTTCGACTGTATATCTGTATTTTTCACTTTTTCAACGAAAGCACCGCCCCTCTCACGTAAATACACGAATAAATGATGTTTTGCGAGAAAAGGGAATCTAAGAGATTCGTTGGTGGGGGGTCCCGGGGGAGGGCCGCCCCAAATTGCGCCCACGTTCTCCTTTTGTTGGCAAACAAGAATCATTCATCGAGTTGGAGCAGTTTATCGTCTGCTATTTCTCCACCAACAAATTGAATCAATTTAGCGAATCGGCAAACTAACTCGTTTTGGGGTGCCTATCAGACTTTGAAGTGGAGGGTGGCTGTGGTCGATTCCTCGCGTCACAATTACCGCCCAATTAGCACCTTTCCACGATAACCTTAAAGAGGGCAATCGTGACGTTGCCATTCAAGGGGACTTGTCTGGGGCCTTCCTCTTGTATAGGAGTCGCTTAGCGACCTTTAACGAGGTTCTATTCACGGTTCTTTTCCTTTCCTTTCGATTTATTTTTTTATTCCATTCTTGGCAATGCCTCCTGACAGAATAATAATGAATAGAGAGCGTCGGAGAATATTTCTTTTTTGAATCCAGCGATAGAATCTTTTCCCGTTCAGTACCTCGTTTTGCCCACATTGTTTGCTCGTTTAGAGCTCCTTCTCCCTCCCCCCTCAAAATCAAGCACTTTTGTTGCTTTTGTTGTCGAAAAGGCGGATAGGGAAAATGCGGTTTGCAGTTCATCGCCAATTGGAATTTAATCTTCCCCGCCACCTTTTGTTTTCCTATAAAAGGTGCTTCTAAATGGAATTGAATAGAGTTCCCTTTACGAAAGGTAACAAGATAAATCGAATCACTGTACTCGTCACGTTTTTAAAACTTATCAAACAGTCATTATTATAATTTTTTTTGTTATTTTTACGAAAATCAATGACAATGTCGCTTTATTATTATAACATCTAACATAAGTTAATTATGTGAAAATGAATTGAATTTTCGGTATATTCAAATTACTTTAAATATTCAGGAGATCATTTTTCGAATGCAAAGAAGACAGATAACTTAATTTAGAGAGTAAACGTGAATAGTTGCCGGGAGGAAATCTCAAGTGAAGAATTAGATGCTCTCCACAAAAGAGTCATTTTGGGGCATAACTACCACTATAAATATTAAATACCAATTCAAGTAAATAAAAGTCTCCCGGCCTATAAATGGAAAAAATAAATGAAAAAAAGAAAATAAGTATAATATCGCATGCTTCATCGAGTCTTTCTATATTATATCATAAGCTTAAAATAGATTTCTCTTTTAATTTTAAGACGCAGAAATCATTCTCTCACAAAGAGATATAAAAAGTCAAGATGCCAATTAAATGATTTTTTTTTAAAAAGTTAATGAACAATAATTCTTAAAAGAATACACATTAAGAAAATTCCCCATCATCAGAATGGCGTCCTCTTTTTAACAAAACCAAATGACTAAATTTTCCCATTTGAATGACGTTTCATTAAGTTAAGGATATTTTTGCGAACCTTCAGAATCCTTGCTTAAATATCAGGAGCATTCAAAATTTCGTGGCTTTTTCATATTTTCATGGCTAGATAAATCTCTGCCAAATCCCAACATTCCTGTCATGGAAATCCCATCATTTTTATCCATACAAAAATCGAAAGAAAACTGTTCAATAAACTTTATATAAATTAATAAAATGCCTATTTGTTTGAATAAGCCAAAGTCTCTCCGTATTATCTAGCCTTTGAAGGCATATTATTAGATATATAATGAGGAAAAAGAATTTAAATAAGAAAAAAAAACAGCATAAATCAACGTATTCGTTCATCCAATTCTATCCCAGATAAAATTCTGGAAGGGGAGTAATGTGGCGTAACTACCACTATAAATATTAAATACCAATTCACTAGTATATAAGACATGTTAACTTGATTCTATCTAGAGCAGTGTTTCCCAACGTGGGGCCCACGCCCCACCGGGGGTCAATTTGATTGTAAAGGGGGGGAATTCAAAAATGGACTCGACATGAGTTTACCCCTTGCTTTGGGCCATTTAAATGCAATGCATGATTTCGGTGACAAAATCGAAGGAAAAAAACAAATTCTTAAATAATTGCGGTCAATAAATATTATGTGACTTAGGGATTTCTTAAGCGACAAACCTGAAATGAAGTATCTGTTTACAGTCGAGGGTAATGCATTTGTGAGTTATTTAGCCAATATCTTTGAAAAACCGAATATATTAAATAAGAAACTTCAATGAACAAATAAAACTCTTGTTGATGCAAAAACGAAGATATTTGGCTTCATTACCCTTATTGAGTTATGTCAGAAATAGATTAACAACAAAAACTTTGAACAGTTTCATTGGCTCCAAAAATGTGAAGTAAATAATACCGCTTTACTTGTTATTGTCGATCATCTGAAAACTCTATCGGCTGATTTAAAAGAAAGATTCTCTGATTTAAAACAAATTTATTTTCCAACATGGATGTTGCCGTCCATATTAGTGGATTTGTCTGATATATCAAATATATCAAAAAGAACTTGCAGTAATGCAAAATGATGAGTCAGTTAAAACTTTATTTAATATGAAAGGAGTGATGTCATGGCTTCGTTAGGAAACAGAAAACAAATACCCAAATTCAATCAAATGTGCGAGACAACTATTGTTACCGATTCCATCTTCATATTTAGCTGAATGTGGATTTAGTGCTGTAAGTGATTTTATTGGTAAAAAAAAAACAAATCGTCTGGATATAACAAAACGGGGAGACTTGAGACTGAAGCTAACCAAATTGGAACCTAAGATAAAGTCTACGTGCATCAAGGGCAAGAACCTCACTAAATTAAAATATTAAATTATTATAGAAAAATCTTTATTAAAATTATTTCGAATTTGAATTTTAGTTCTTCATTATATGTTCTGAAAATTTGCTTACTTTGTTTCGCCAACAATTTCCTAAGTTTCTTAAGCGAACAATTCGATTTTTTAATATTAAAAATTATGTATATGTTACATGGGGGGGGCATAAGAATTTTGGAAAGACTTAGGTGGAGCATGGTACAAAAAAGGTTGGGAAACACTGATCTAGAGGTACCTTTTGATCGATGAAGGTTGACATAGTACTCCATTTTATAAACGTAAGTATTTTAGGCGTGCCGTGTGTTTCTCTCTCGGATTCAGAGAAAGAGCTCATGTTTCAAGGACTAAATAAGAACAGACAGACTTTCTCTAACAAACTAGTATTTTATAATACATTTTCTAATCTCGGTCATGATCGTGCGTCACACTCGCTGGAGTCGGAAGGTATGAAACAGCGGATGCCGAAAAAACGAAAAAAAAAAATATATATATATATATATGCAGTAGGGAACCGATTATCCGGAACGATCGGGACCATCGCTATTCCGGATAACAGATTTTTCCGGTTTTCTGAATCGCTTACAAAAGCCGTTTTTTTTTTTTTATTGTTAGACCCAACTAAAAAAAATAATATTTGGAAATAATCTTAAAACGAAGAAAAACGTTTTTTTTAAATGGCGGGAAAATTTATCGAATTTCGTTTTTCCGGTTTTCTGATTTCCGGATAACGGGTTCTGTACTGTATATATATTAATAGGGTGTAGGGCCCCCTCTTATAGATATACAGGCCTTGCAGCGTGATTTCATTCTTGCGTATAATTCATAATTCTTGCGTATAATCCATACCTCCTGACTTCAACGTATGTTACGTAAGATCATGCTTGACCATAGGAAATGACAAACTGTCTTATTTCAAGTATGAAATCAAGCTGCAAGGCCTGTATATCTATAAGAGGGGACCATACCCCCCTACTAACCCATCTATTTTGTTTATTCTTCCACCGCTGTTTCATACCTTCCGACTCCAACGAGTCTTGCGCACGATCATGCGTGAGTATTACAATTGTGGAATGGTTGTTTGTTTCGTAGTGTATGTACATTCATCAAATTTTCTTAAAAATCGATCCAGTAGTTCTTGAGATAAACTATCAAGTCTGAAAATTCTCTTAATTTCTTAGACCAGTGTATTAATGATATTAAGTGATTCTGGGGAATTTGAAGTGAAAATTTGTTCTAGTTATTTAGAGATGCATTGCTATAAAAGGTGACATGGTTGCTAGATTTAGAAAGGACAAGCATTTTTGGCAGTCCTGATTCGGCCTCTTTTTACTTACTTGTTGTTGCTAGTCGTGCACCATCAGTGTTAGCGTATCGTTCTAGCATGAAGATTAAATTAATTTTACAAATTATCATTTAGGTTTAAATTTCGGAGTTAGTGCATTGTTGGCAAGGTATATAAGACGTGTTTTATATAAAAACAATTCTTTTTCGTTCAAATGACAGTTCTTAAGTTTTGAAATGACGAGTCCTCAAATGACGATTCTTATTTTAAACAGAAATAATAAATCAGAAAAAAAATACACGTAAAAAAATACAATTCAAGAAAGTCTCAAAATACAATGATCATCATGTTGTGTGTCAAATGGCTTCAAAATACACCGGAAATTCTAACCCGGAAGTATAGGCGGTGAAGAGTTTGCATCCTAATTCCCCCAGATAGCAAAATAAGGTTTATTTTAACTCAGCAAAATCCTTTTAAAGCAAACCTAAAAAAAATTTGTTGTGCGGTTTACGTGTAAACCTTCTAACCTTAAAACGAGATATGTGGCAATCTGCTCTATTCCAAACACATTACTCTCATCCAAAACCTTGGAAAAAACAACCTTCTGTGGGGGAGGAGTTAATCGACAATACCATCCGTCATCTATCAAAAGGTACCTCATGTTAGATTCAAGTTAGCATGCTTTATATACCAGTGCATTGATGTTTAATTTTCGTAGTGGTAGTTACGCCACATTACTCCCCCACCAGAATTCTATCAGGGATTAGAATTCGTTGTATAGTTACCACTAGTTGCTGTACTTGTGACAGACCGGGAGAGCGGTCACCGGAATTTTGAGTGCTGAATGTGAGAGGTGTATTAACTTCACAGTAGTAGTGGCTCCTGTGTTGCCATTAGCAGTCGAGAGTATGCAGGCGTTGTATGTTCGAGACGAGACTGAGTAGCAACAGCGTCTGATGATGCAGTCACAAATAGCTAGTCAACTTTCAATGTGGACTATCCATCGAAGTAGGCGTTACTGATAGGAATTTTGCGAAGTGGGCGTTACTGTGTGTTCAAATCACGTCCGGGTCACCACTTATCCTTGGCGAGAAATCGGTTGCGTTTATTATGAGTCTGCGTGTTCAGTTGAGACTGTTGCCAAAGATAAATAAAAAGGAGAAATGCTAAATTTAAACATAACTTTAATGAAAATTTAACAACAAAATTAAAAACGAACAAGAATAATCGAGCAAGTAATAACTGAAGAAAAACACTAAACAGATTGCGAAAAGAGAAAACGTAAAGTAAAGAGTAAAGGCCTGGTTTCTTAGGACAAGCGCCTTATCTGGGCGTCAGTGGGACGTCAATGTCCCGCTGACGCCAACAAAATACTGGTTTGTTAGCTCAAGGCCTGGTTTCTTAGAACTAGCGCCTTATCTGGGCGTCAGCGGAAAGTTGACGTAGAGCTGACGCCAAAAAAATACTTTTTTGTTAACTCAGCGTGAGCAGTCGGTCCAACGCAGACATTATCTCTCATTGCGCATGCGTTAATAACGTAAACAAATATTTATTTTGAATTTGTATTGATTTTGTTATTGTCGACCTGTGTCTTAGAGCACAAATATGGGCTTTGTCCAAGAAAAAACACATTACAGCTGAGCTAAATGAAGAGTGCTATGTTTAATGTCAAAATCAAAATCTTGGCTGATTTTATTGTACTGTTGGATGTTGTCCGCCATTGCTTCTGTGGTTAAAGTCGCGTTGTAATCCAATTGCAGTTGAGTTGGACGGCAATTGTAGTTCGAAATGAGCGTTCAATGATCTATACCAGTGGTCGGCAAAGTGCGGCTCCGGAGCCGCATGTGGCTCTTTGGCTTCTTAAGTGCGGCTCTGGCACAAATGTCCACGGAAGGCGCAATAATATTTTCATTTTAAAAAAAACTAGTTAAGGAAAAAAATTACATCTTATTTTGATAAATTAAAATTCTTCTATAAATCGAGAACATGTATAATTTTTTGTTTAAATTAAAAGGTAATAAATAAGGTAGATAGGTAATTAAAATTTTATATTGTAGTAAAAATACGTAACGGACATCGAGTTAAAGTTTATTAGTTTTCGTAAACGTAAACACAAACCACGTACAAGCTACAGGCTGAAATTGTTTGTATGTTTTTGGGGTACTCCGGTGTGATACAAAGGTACCACAAGCATGCGCGCATACTTTTTCTAAGGGAGTATGGGTACAAATTGGCATCACAACACAAGTGGTCTGCTTTGAATGACCTGGAGAAGGAAGACATGATCATATTCAACGCTTGGAATAGTATTCCTGACTCTTACGATCAGCTGAAAAAGCTCGCGTTTGCTGTTCTTTACCTTTTCGGTTCTACATATATATACGAACAATCTTTTTCAAGCATGAACATTATCAAGAGTAAACTGAGAAGTCCTCTTATTGATGAGAACTTGGAATCATGCCTAATATTAAAAACAACAGCATACAAACCTGACTTACTCAAACTTTCCAAGGAGATGCAAGCACATTGTTCGCATTAATAAATATTTATTAAGTATGAAATTTAGTTTTATTTAGTGTACTACTAATTTAGTGTAATAAAAGTTTACTAAACAAACAGATTTGGCTCCCAATTTGTTTTAAAAATTATTGTAATGTTCATATTTGGCTCTTTGGCTAAAAAGTTTGCCGACCACTGATCTATACTATCAAACTCAAAAATGGACCAATCAGAGGTTAGCGCTGATTTCCAGCTGACGGCATCCTGTCCTAAGAAACCAGGCCTTAAAGTAAAGAAAAGAACAAAGTATCACGATGGTTTCGATGGTAACGAAGTTTTATGATGATCACATTTTATTTCTTGAACTTCAGTTCAGTTCAAAATAGATAACAAAAAATACCTTGAGCGTATGTTGAAATTTTTAGGTTCACCAGAGCATGAACTTCTCGAATCAAGTACGATGATTTCGCCACACTTCTATACAAAAAACCTTAAATCGAGGTTGTCTCAGGGTTTTCAAGCGTGAAAAAATCCTTTCATGAAGCTAGACTCATTAGTGAAAATAATCTTATATCTAGATAATTATAAGGTTTCTTATCGCAAAGCGCTCAGTTAGTTTCTTATGCATTTTTATTATAATCTAATTTTTTCGTAATAACTCTAAACTATTTTCGTAATAAAACAAAATACATTTAAATTAGTTTCATTAAAATTATTTCGATTAAAATGTAAATTTTTATCGAAACAGATTCTGTGAGATTTAAGAATACGACTGTCTTGGAGAAATTAGGAATATTAGAAATGAAAAAAAAAACTCGCCTTTTTTGCAGCAGTAAAATAATCGATTAATTTCTATAAATTTTGACTTTTTTTCATATAAAATTATCTTGGGAATTTGGAAATAGTTTTAGAGGACTATGTTGTTGTATTTGAGTATTTGATGCAATGCTCTTAAGAAAATCAATTATTGCAATTATATGCTAAGGATTCATTTCATAAGGTTTATTTGTTTAAATTTTCATTTTTTCTCAAAATGAATAAATAAATAAAAGTTCCTTAAACATGAATTAATATTATTATTTATTTATTTATTTTGTCAACTTCGGATTGGATAATGACTTTGGACTCTTGCTAGTTTTAAATTAAAACTAAACTGATCTTTAGTTATAAAATGTTTTGTGAAAATTTTAGTTACGAATTGTCTTATTTTTGAAATTATTTAGGAAGTTATTTATGCTAATTTTTTATATTTTTAATCAGATCATTATTTTAGTTCAAATTTTTGAAGTTGCAATCGAAAAACAAATTTTAATTTGTAACTAACCTTTTTTTTTATCGGTTTAAAATTTACTCAATATTTTGATCTGTCAAAATCGTTTCATACGAATTAATTTGATTTAATAATCAATCTTCATCAATGTTTTCCCCCCGACGTATTATATTTTGGGAGAATCGAATCAATTGCTTAGCACCTTCTTCGATAGATGGCGTTGTATTCAAACTAAAGATTTTTCAGTAATAAAGGAACCTCTTTTGATAAGAGCCAACTTTCTAATATGCTAAAAAGAAATGGTGTAAAAAATTTTAGTTTTAAGTGCGTTTCAGTTTTAAGCCAATTGAAATACAATTATTATAAATTCCGAAGATTTGTTGATGATTTATTGTGCAAGAATGAATAAAAATAAAGTACAAAGAAGAAATAAGTTTTATTTTCCCTAAACATTTATGAATAAATCTTGAGCAGTTTTGATTTAAAAATTTTTTAAAGTCTTATCGATTTTCAACATTTTAGTAGTATTGTAGACTAAATCGTATCGTTACATATGATTAATATCATTTAACCTACAATAACATAACGCTTTAACCTAATATAACACATCAATGTTATTCCTAAATGATGCTTGTAGTATAGGTAATTTATAACATGTCATTGCTTAATATCGTAAAAACTAGAGCCCGGATTTTGATGACCTAAAAAATCTCAACTAATGCCCTTAAAAAGTGCAAAAATGCCCTTAAAAAGAGCCAAAAATGCCCTTAAAAATGCAAAAAATGCGCAAAAAATGCCTTAAATAAAGCAAAAATATTGAATTAAAAAAATAATTTGGTCTTTAAAATTATTATGAGTCATTTAAAAAATATAAAGCAATGCAATACTTGTTCTACGTTCATTAAAGTTTGAAAAATATGTTTTATATCCTAAAATAACAAAAAAAGGAAAATATATTGACACCAAAATATTTTTATTTTGTGTAGAAACTTTAATGGATATAACAACTTTCATCTCATAATATTACTAAATATCAGAATTACATTGGATTATTAAATGTTTTTTGATAATTTGAAATGTAAACGAGCGTCTCTTGTCTGAAAGTAAATTTTCATTCCTGCAGAAGCTTCTTTCAACGTCTACTGATGTTATAGGTGCGTACTTGAAAAAGACGGTCTCACTTACTTACAATTCTTCTTCAATTTGAAAAGATTTTGCTTCACCTGTTAATATTCCATAGATTTTCTTCATTGTTTGGAAGCCAGTGTAATAATGAAAATTGATAAAAAATAGTAAAAATTGGAAGAAATTAACAAAAAACTTTAAAAAATGCATTAACATGCAAAATACGCCCCAAAATTTAAAGAAAAATGCCCTATAAATCTAAAAAAATGCTCTAAAAGACAAAAAATGTTCAAAAATGCAAAAAATGCAAAAAAAATGCAAATGTCATCAAAATCCGGGCCTTAGTAATAACTTATCGCAGACTATTACTATAAACGGAACGGGATCATGACTTTTAATGTTATGGACAATTACAGCATCCTTAAATTTTTTTCAATCCTAACTTATTGGAAATTTCCTTCTGAAACCGAAAAATCCGATTGATCTTCTCGCTAAATGTTTATTTATTTAGTTATTAAACATTTAAATTTTATAACCGTCGTAGAACAGACGACCCATTTTTTGGGTTTACGACTACCAATGTTCAACTCCGTAGCTTTTTAATTTTGAACTCAATCCAAAAAACCAGAGGACCTCCTGGATCAAGTTTTAGGAGAAATTTTGCCTTCATGGAGGACTTTTTTGAGGGAAGTAACCCGCATTTGCGTTACATGGAGAGGAAGACCACGAGAACTTCCCATGGTTAGCCTGACGGTAAGATCACTTTACCCCCTAATTCGTCTACTACTAAGGATATTTTTACGTCAGCACTGTAGTCGGTGCGAAGCGGGTGCGGAATTCGTATCGACTAATTATTATTATTTTATACTATTTTATAACCGTTGTTGAACAGCTGACCCAATTTTGGGTTGTTGTTGTTTGACAAGTGCAGAAAAGTTAAAGTACAAGTCAAATGTGACCGAAGGCATGGAGCACAGCCCTGACCACATCTCAGACTTTTTCGGTATAAAGGGTGTCATGCCAGTCAATTTTGGGTTTATGACTACTAATGTTCCACTTCGTAGCCTCGTAATTTTTGAACCAATACAGAAGACAAGGGAACTCCTGGGGTATTTGTTATGGGAACATGGAGGAATTTGCGACTCGACAGATTTAACATGCATCAGTTACTTTTTACGACACGGGGAGTCTCCGGCAGGCGGGGATCGAACGCACAACCTCTTTAACATGGGCCCAGTTGCTTACCCAACAGGCTGTCCCGGCTCCAATTATTATTATTATTTTTTTTTTGATATTCTCAAATGCCAATGTATTTTAAGATTTAAAATTGCTTTTTAAATAAAATGTGAAGTGCAATCTACAGTATTCTTATGTAATGTAAGGGATCATGCGTGACAGAAGGAAGGAGGGGTTCAAGAAATAAAATCGGCCCCTTAATAATTTAATCTGGTTGAACTGTCAAATAATCAATAAATAGTTTAAAAGTTTTCTTACTATTTATTTGTAAATTTTTTGTGTGATTTCTTTATTGTTTGTGTGTAATTTCTTTATTTGTTCTAATTGGGGTTTTCGCTTCGACCTCTCAATGGAATTTTAAGAAAATTTTATTATATCTTTTAGTTTGAATTAAAAATCACTTTGTAGTCGTGCCCTTTACTTATGGCAGGTCCCCGTATAAATTGTGTGTGTGTTGAGAATGATTTAGGCCGCACAAAGAATGTCAATCGACTCCAGTTTAGAATGCGGGAGGTAAATATGGAAAAAACGGGAAAAAGGATCGGGATAGTAGAGATTTAAAACTCCCCTCAATTTTTTTAGCAAATAAATAATAATAATTTGCTAAAAAAAATTCGTATATTTTTCATTTGCGACACTATCTAAGTTAAAATTTTTGATGGTTTTCTAATGATGGACCAACATAATCTTGATGGTAACCATCTATAATTCCATCATGAACCGTTATATTTTTTAATGGTAACCAACATAAGTAACCATCACCCCAATGTAGAAATTCGGACTGATTTATGATGGTTCAACCAGTGGCGTAGCGAGCTTAACTCGCGCCCGGGGCACAATACCCATTTAGCGCCCCACCCCCCCATTCGAAAACCATATAATATTATTTGTGAAATATACTCGCAAGTTAATAAATAAATAAAGTAAAATAAATAAAATCATAGACTCAAGCTATAGGCTTTAAATTTGAGACAAAAAATGTAGTTGAGAGAACAAGACTAGATTTTGAAATGTATATGATCATCTAGAATTAGTTCAAAAGATACCTATTATTTATTTCACATATTTATAAAGAAATATTTTAAAAACACGGAGTTTTAAAACAATAAAAAAGTAAATATTTATTATCTCTAAGGAGATACATAGATTTAATAATCATATGATTATAATACATTAATAAAACTAATTACTATGTCTAAATTTTCCGTGCTTTTGATGAAGCAAATGTATCAATAATATCATCAAAATTGATCATTTAAAATTTTTCTCTTTCCACTCTTAAAAGTGCTAGGTCACTTAGGCGATCTGTCAAAATTAATTTTAATTTGCTGAATGAACGTTCGCAGCTAGCAATTGATACTGAGATAGTCAGGAGTATTTGAAATGCCGCTCTCAGATTTGGAAAAACATCTTCTCCATTCGAGATTGATTATAAAAGTAAGAAATTCTAATGGAGTTTTAGGTTTAATTTCTTTTCTACTGCGGAGTAACATTTTGCTGTCACATATTTTGATAAAAAGTTCTATTACATTGAAATCTGTATTATAAAATTCACCCAGATTTTTAAAATTTTTTTTTCAAGGTCGTTATCAACATTATCCTGGTTTAATAAATTTTTAACGTCTTGTAGAAATCTAAATTTGAAATTAAGGTCACTTAATCGTGTACATATTTCTTGTTGGAGACGATCAAAAGTGCTTTTCATAACGCGAGAAATTTCACTTTCTGCGGAAAGACCACCATAGTCAATTCTCCAGGCACGTATTGTTGTATCCATATCCCATTTTTCACAAAGAGACAGAGCTTGTCTCAAATTTCGGCTAGTTCAGTCGCTAATGATTCAAGATCATGGAACACTTCTCTAAAATTCATTCAAGGATCTTGTAATCTGAGCTGCACACGATCAATCCTCCTTAAGATTTCATACCAGAAATGAACTAAAGTTATAAAACTAAAGGTTAGTATATTTTGCAACGGAATTGTAGCTTAACTTCTGTTGTCACTTGCAGTGGTAGTGTGCTCTGCTAATTTTTCTATTAGTTCTTTTATATTCTATAGCCCATAGATGATAACGATAACCGCTTGTATTCTGGCGCTCCATCGCGTTTCAGATGTGTGACCTGCCATCACGGCAGCATTATCGTAACATTGTGATCTGCAGTTTGTTAATGAAATTTCATCGTAATTTAACTTCTCTAAAATTGTACTTTCGATCGAGGCTGCATCTTTAGCATGTATTTCAATAAAACTCAAAAAAGATTCTTTGATGGAAACTTTTTTATTGATAAAATTAACATCTACATACCTAGCGACTCGGGACATTTGTTCTCGATGAGAGATATCAGGAGTTGAATCAAACAAAAGTCCATAATATTTATTTCTTTTGATATCGTTTATTAGTTGATTTCGAACTGTAGATGACAGAAGATGAATGAATTCATTTTGAATCTGTGGTGACAAATATGAGAACAACAAATTTTTCTGTTAACAAATTTTTTCATACTCTATTCACTTGATAATAGAATCGTCGAGTAGATGTAGTAAGTAATCTTATTTGATTTATTACTTACCAAGAATGCCTTGAACTTGAAAGGTAGTAACATAGTGAAATATACAATATAATTTATGCTGACATTAAACTTTTATATAACATTTAATATTTAATAACATTTCATTTTTATTCTAAGCAGAGCGCGATGACAAGGACGTGAATTAAATATTGAAATATATTTAATATGAATATGAATTTAATATAATATTTAATATGAATTAAATATTATGAATAATATTTATTAATTAACATTTATTATATTACACTGACACTAATTTTAAATATATTTTCCAGAAATCAATTATAATAAAAAAAAATTTATCCAGCAATTTTTTATTTTGCGGACCATTTGGCGCCCCTTTGTGAGCAGCGCCCGGGGCATGATGCTCTTGCCCCCTTGCCCACCCCTCGCTACGCCACTGGGTTCAACATAAGAATAGCAACTTGTTTTGATGGCATATTCCTGAGAACCAACGTGAATTTCCATTAAACCATCATAAATATATATAGTTGAAACCATCACGGTTCGTCATAGATTGTACGTCCACGAGAGTCGAACTTCCCTTGATGGTTAACCATCGTAGTATTAAAGCAGCATTTTCCATCATGGAATGATGGAAGTTTGTTGGCATATCAAAAACCATGAACACATAATGGAAAATGTTGGATTATCATGACCATCATGAATCACACTGAAATAACATGAACCATCAAAAATTTGGACTTGGGATGAGTCATAACAAAAGTCATGTCACAAACAAAATCATCTTTTAAAATATCTTTTGTGAGGATTTTTTTTTCTTCTTAATGATTTTTGAAATTATTGTCAGAATTCAGTTAAACATCGTGAATTTAGAAACCTGCAATATTGAACAACGGACTGTAAAGTAAGGCAAGGTCATCATTTTTCTGTTTTAAAGTTTAAGTGAAATTCCTTTTTAAGTGAAAAAAAAAGCTTTAAACCAATTCAATCAATAATCACTTCACGATTTTTCACATTTTATTTTATTTTATAACGTGAGTTGAACGGCCGCCCCATTTCATTAATTCCTACTACTATTTAGTTCACACTCTCCCTATATTTTGTTCAAATGTTCAATCGTTCATAAAATAATTTTTATTCACCCATTCCAAGTTCAAATACAATTTTTAATCCTGTAGTGGATGACGATACAGTTTTTTCAAATATGAATTCATTAACAAAATTTAATGAATTAATTTTAGTTTTATATGCGAGAAAAAATTTTAATTATTGAATAAAAAGTAATTAAAATAAAATTTTTCTAACAAGGGAAACTAGGGAAGTGTGACTCGCCAATTTTGAAATAAACTAGTGGGATGTATGCCTTATGAGGAATAGTTTTAGGGGGCAACATTCGTTTCGGCCCATAGATGGTCCTGTGAGAGATAAAATACAATTCAATATGTAGAAAAATCGGTCTTTTATCACTTCAATGCAGACTATTAGTTATTGTCATTGTCTCATACTCCAATTAATTATTAATTAAATGGTTAATTAATTGATTTGCTTATTAACAAATTAAAGCAAAAGTAGCAAATCAATTATACGATCATTAATTAATTTTTAATTAATTGATTTGTAATTACATACTCCAATTAATTTAGAAAATTTTTTGGAAGAAAAAATTTAAAAAATTTGATGTCAAATTTTTTTTTTAAACTTAACCTAACAGGTTTTTCTGAAAAACTACAGATATATAAATTTTCGAAATCCATTTTGAAAATAAATATGCATTAGTGAAGTACCACAAAATTAATTGGAGTATGAGATAATTACAATAACTAATAGTCTGCATTGAAGTAATAAAATACCGATTTTTCTATATATGGAAATATTTTTTGTCTCTCACAGGACCTTCTATGGGCCGAAACGAATGTTGCCCCCTAAAATTATTCCTCATAAGGCATACATCCCAATAGTTTATTTCAAAATTGGCGAGTCACACTTTCCTAGTTTCCCTTGTAAGTAGAAATTAACTTTAAAATGTTATTTTTTCTTAAATATTATTTGTTTATTAAGTATCATGCATGTAACTTAAGCTAACATGATCAAGGAATATTGAACGATTACCATCCCAACAAAATAATTATTTTACACATTTTTTATTATTACCTATTTAATAAATCTACCCTATTATTAAGTTTTCTTATCATTAACTCAAAAATGTTTTGCACGAACAATTATTAAAACCTTAGAGAATTACTACTTTTTTGTTTTTGAAAAAAAAAATGTCCGCTTTATGTAATTATTTTTATGAAAATCCACCATTTTATTTTCTTTCAGAAGAGAATAAAATACTTTTTTTTTGTTTCGACACATGCTGTTACGTCAAAGTATATAAAACGTAAAATAGCTGTAATAAATTTTATTAAATTATTCATTGAAAAAGGCGCACACATCATAAATTACATTTAATACTTCGACGTAAAAATCAAACAGATTTTTCCATATGTCAGAAATTATGCAGATGCTCATTTTTAGAACAAAAGTATTTTAACAAGATTTCCTAAAGGTATATCATTCGAAACGTATGTTCCAGAAATTATATCTCGAAAAGAGGCCTATTCAATTTCTTTGCATCTGGGAAATGAAGTGTAAGAATTCTCTAATTCGACTGTTGACTTTTTTACTTCACAGCTAAGCCAAATAACAACTCCGCGTGATTTTACTAGACTTTTAAAATTCTCTTTAGTTCAAAATGCACGACTCTTTTCTTTATTTCTTTTTTTTATTCCCCCCCCCTCTCCCCCCTCTTTTCGCGAACGCTCTTTTCTCAATTTTAAACGTTCGCAGAGTTTTGTCGAATCGACTAATGAAGCGAAGAAACTCCGAAAATTTGTCGGTTTGGCGACGTAAGAATGAAGAAAGCGATGAAAAAATTAGATAAAGAAAATCACGCCTTTTTAGCTCCTTCGAGATTTAAGTGCCAGGCAGTTGCGGCGACGTGCCCTTATCTTTTGCCCCTATTAAATACGGGCAAATATAATAGGGCATTTCACCGGGGAATTTGACGAAATAAAGTAAAATTGTAAAAAGTAAAAGAAAAACAAAAAAGAAGGGAAAAAAAACGGAAAAGAAAGGAGACATTTTTTACCCAAAAAAAAGGGATAAAGATATTTTCTTGTTTGGCACTTGCTAATGAGCCTCGATATCTTTAAAAAAAAAAAAAAAAGACAGGATTAGGAGAAAATCATTTTTTGGCGACGAAAGATCACATCTGGGCATTAATAAGCTTTTACGTGTTATAGAGTTGCGAGAAAGAAAAAAAAAAGTGCGCCTTTTAAATAGTGCTTAGTCAACATCAAAATATTTCGCCAAATGGTAAGGAAAAAAAAAATTGCTAGGTAAAGATAATTTGTAAGGTGAATTCAATTAATATCGCCTAAATGTCATATCTGCGTCCATTTTTACAATAATAGATGCTTTGTATCGAAAAATAAAAAAAAAGACTTAGAAATTTTTAAATTATTTTGTGGCAACAGCTTACTTTAAGACTCTTCTTCTTCTTTTTTTTATTTGGTTGCTAAGATATGTTTCGAATTTATTCTAAAAAAAAAATAAAAATGTCGCTTTAATTTTGAATAAAAAGACTTCTTTTTAGAATTAATTTTTATTTTATTTCGTTTAAAATAATAAATATGAACATATTTTTTTTTTTTTACGACTGATGTGATTTCAAATGCGAAAGAAAAAATACGTTCCTAGTTATGTACTCATTGTAATTTCATTATTATCGTGTTTTTATTGCGTCATCATTATTAATAATAAAAACGTTAAGATAGAAAAACATAAAAATTATAAAATTTCCTTAAAAACTTCTTTTGATTACAAAAAAAAGTTCATAACCAATTAATTTTGTTCGCTTTACATTTTTTTTCCCTTCCTTTTCAGCATTGTTTGTTTGCCAAATAATTAAATTTCTTCATATCTATCGCGCTTTATTACAAAACTACAACTTTTTTTTCTTCTTCATCTTATCTGTATTGCTTTGACTATTTTTTTTTTTTTTTCATGCTCGCTTTGTTCCTTTGAATACTTTTTTTAATTTTCTTTTTCGACTAATTACCTGAACTAAATTGTTTTCTCAGTTAAAAGTGTCAAATTTTCTGAAATAGTGATTTCAATATTTTCCTTGAACACTGCAGATGATTTTCTAATTGAAGAGTTCTTCTTGACATTTTAGTGAATTTGAGTAAATTCAGTTTTAAAAATTATACAATGCCTTTAGTTATGTTATCCAAATTAACACTAGATTGCCCAAGTCTTTTTGACTACTATGCTAATGATCTATATCAGTGGTTGCCAACTGGCGGCCCGCGGGACGCATCCGGCCCGCGAACTAAAATATATTAGTTTTCATCTTTTTGCGGACAATTTTCGTAAAAAATCTATATGGGTTTAAAATACTTTTCTTTCGTTAAAAAAAAAAAATTTCTTCGTTTCCGTGAGATTTAATATACCAACGGTACAGAAATATTTATTTCTCCAAGAAAATATTTTCTTGGATCCAAGTTTGCATCCAAGAAAATATTTATTAATATTTGTAATTCAATACTTTTTGTTTTGAACAGCTTGATAAAAACTCTGACAGTAATATTTAATGTTCCTTCAAACATAAAAGAGTCCTGTATAAAATTTTGACAAAGTTGCTGCCCGCCGTTTGACTTGTGTTTTTAATTGTGGCCCCCGGCCCCAGCATTTAACTTGGAAACCCCTGATCTATATTATGACACATTTTCTTAGAATTTTGTGACTTTTTGTAAAACATATAATTTTTTTTATTGTTAATATTTATTAATATCTTGTTATATAACTGTAAATAATATAAAAAATATTAAAAATTAATTTTAACCAAATTTCTTTACACATTAGTTATTTTTTTCACAATGGAATCATTTTGACTGCTTTTGGTCTATATAGGTATATATACAATTTCAGTTTTTCTGATGTTTACGTATGTTCCCAATACTTGATCCAGGAGTTCCCTTGTCTTTTGGATTGGGTTCATAATTACAAAACTACGTAGTTGAATACCAGTAGTCGTAAACCCAAAAATTGGGTCGACTGTTCAATGACGATTATAAAATAAAATAAAATATTTAAAGTTATTAAACTTCTTCAAAAATAGCTAGTACGACGAAATTTTTTCGCTCAGATGAAAATCAATCCATCAAATCAATGAATAGTAAGTAAGTAATGTTTTGTATGTTTTTGAGTCCAACGTTGGTGTAACGCTTCAAATATTGGAAAATTATGCTCAAAATGTCTGTTATTTTCGCGAACATGTAATTTTTCTTTAAATCGACATTTTTAGCCCTTTTCATTCATTAGCATGGAAGAATGACATAACTTAACAGTTATGGACAACTTACAATAGTTGTTAAAAAAAAAAAAAAAACTTCATCAAAATAGAGACTTAGGCCGGAATAGCCTCGTTGGTAAGGCACTGGGCCCATGTCCGAGAGGTCGTGGGGTCGATTCGAGCCGGCCGAAGAAATGCAGTAAATGGTGACAGATGCACGTTAAACTGTCGAGTCACAAAGTCCTCCATGTTCCCATAACTAATCATACCTCTGGGGCAGTGTTTCCCAAACTTATGACTTTTGTGTACCCTTTCTAAATTTTTCGTAACGCTGTGTACCATTAATACAAAAAATGAATTTATTTTTTACTATAAAAAATTTCCACAAAAGTTAAAAATCACAACTGACTGTTGACACCACTCATTATTAACTGTTAACTCTGCAAAAAATAGCCAATAGAAAACGTACCCGTAAATTTTCATGACTAGCTTTGTTTTTAATTAAAAAATTTTGAAATTTTCGTTTGTTGCGAGATATTTTGCCTAATAAGGTTTACTCCAGCTAAACTGTTCCCGTACCCCTGGGGGTACGCGTACCACACTTTGGGAAACACTGCTCAGGGGGGTACTGATCGAGGAGTTTCCTTGTCTTCTGGATTGATTGGAAATGACAAGGCTACGGAGTGGAACATTAGTAGTCGTAAACCCAAATTTGGGTCGGCTTTTCAACAACGGATTCGGATATATATAAACAGTCAAACCCAGCTATAGTGAACACGGCTTATAGTGAACTTCCGGATATAGTGAACGAAATGCTCGGTCCCGTGCCTTGCTATACACGTATAATGTTATTTTCAGTGGATATAGTGAACCAAAAAAGTGAGGAAGTTGAATATAATGAACTTTTTTCTGTCTTCGACTGATTTCCTCCCCATTTTCTTTGTAATAATTTTGAAATTTCTACTTCAAATTAAATACATATACCGATTTTTAAAACCATCTATAGAAACTGCTTTTATGTGCTCGAATGTCAGGTTAGACAGGTTTAAAAAACGGAATAACAGAAATTCAGGAAAAAAATTATCTGAGAGTCGGGAAGTGTTTCCATATCTGATGTAGAGGATTGCTCATCAGCTAAAGATTACTAATTTTTATTTGTACGCAAGACGAAGAGTGATGAAAAATGACACATTTTTTGCGACTACATAATATTTTTCAGTCATTTATATGAATATAATGTAATGAAAGGGAGGAATTTGGGAACCATTAGTGAAATTGCCTGCGTAACGGATATAGTGAACTCCCGGTTATAATGAACCGAAATTTCGGTTCCTCGAAGGTTCGCTATAGCGGGGTTTGACTGTATATATAAAAATAGAGACTTATTGATTGCCGTATCATCCATTCTTGTCATTTACCTGACAGTAATTTTCGCTTTGCAAAACAAAATGTAGCGTTGAACACCAAAAACAAATACTAATTTTTACATCAATTGATATTTTATAGCGGGTAAAAATATCAATCTAAAAGAGAGAGTTAAAAATAAAAGAGGGAAGTAATGAATTGGGCGTTGATGAGTGGCATGGCAATCGGTAAAGCGGCGCTGTAAAAGCAGAGCTTTATCTAATTAACGGACATTCTCGGCATACGGTCTTCGGGTCCGACGTTTATTAATTAATGTGTTACGTTGCAAATCCGGGCCTCTTTACGGGGAGGACTTAATTAATTAAAGGCCGGGGGATCGCCTGGCATTCATTAGAGCATGGATTCATCCCGGCGCTTTAAGGGATTTATATCTGCTTGTCACATCAAACGGCCTCCCTTTTAACCAATCGGAGTCTCTTTTTTTCTTCTTCATGGAATATTAAGACATAAAAATTTAGTGATTGTCTTAAAATATGGCAGAGTAAAAATATGGCTTTGAATAGATTACTTTTTAAGATGACAAGACATTGCTATTGTTTTCTTCTTTTTTATCTAGAATCATCAGGATGCGTGTATATAAATATTTTTTTTTCGTTAATTGCTTTAATAATAAACAAAATTGTTTTTATCGTCCGAGATCTTGCATAGGGGACCGTTCAAAAAGTGCGACGAGGTTGTTTGAAATTTCTTTATTTCAGATGGACAGATGTTATTTTATAGGCCGGTAGGCAATTTATTGAGGTGGCACTAGAGCTGCACGATGGGCTATTGGCGACGTTCAGGGAAACATCCCCGAGGATGATCCGAACATATGCTATTGCAATTTAGATCCTCTCATAGGGGATGGCTCCCCTGCTTCGGTAGCACGACGACCTGCTCGCAAGCACTTTACGGTAGAACAGTTTAACGAGGATCGATACCGTGCACCCTTGATCACTACGCAGGCTGATCAAAGTGTTCACCCACCCGCTTACTGACAGCAACCAGTGATGCTTGACTTCGGTGTTCT
Source organism: Parasteatoda tepidariorum (assembly GCF_982258835.1). NCBI lineage: Eukaryota > Metazoa > Arthropoda > Arachnida > Araneae > Theridiidae > Parasteatoda > Parasteatoda tepidariorum. The sequence continues at coordinate 5,510,993 of NC_141757.1, read as the reverse complement.
ACTGGGAACCGTGTCTTTACGATCAGTCCACGGCGGGACCATTTTATTTTATAACCGTCGTTGAACAGCCGACAAAATATCGGGTTTACTACATACTACTAATGTTTAACTTCATAGCCTTATAGTTTGGAATCCAACCCAGAAGTGAACGGAACTTCCTGGGGTGAGTATTAGGAGAAATTTGTCTGCGGGATGGACGTTTTGATAGAACTAACCCGCATTTGCGTTACATGGATAGGAAAAACAGGAATATCTCCCACTGTTAGCCTAACGGAAAGGGAACTCTAACCCTTGATTCTTCTAACACTGCGGATATTTTACGTCAGCAATGTGGTCGGTGCGAGACGGGTGCGGAATTCGTATCGACCGCGTCGAATCTCGTCATCGCCGAGATAGGATTCGACCTCTGTTCATCTCAGTTAAAGGTGAACACTTTATCCCTTGAGCCCCCACGGCTTCCTGGCAGATATTTGAGGAATGTTTGCGTAAGACATTAAAATTCCCTTATTTTCAAAATTTTACCCAAAGGTACCATAAAAAATGCGACAAAAAATTATAAATGTAATAAATTCAAGTTTGGAATAAAAGTAAATGCCGGGGGAAAAAATTGAAAAACAAATTTCTTCGTAGAGTTTCTGGCTAAGAATTTCGAACACAGAAGATTCCTAAAGAACATTCTACTCAAAACTTTATATATATCCTCATATAAAACTAAAATCTTAGAAATATATCAGAAAAGAAATAAGAAGATAAATATTGTTTCTGGCCTATTTACATCTTTTTCTGGCCTATTTACATCTGCTATAAAAATTGAGATCGAATTGGGGAAAAAGGAGGGCCGTGAATTTTTCTGATGAAGTTTGGGATTTACTTATTTTCTACTATTGACAAGGGGGTGTCTAAAATTACAAAAAAAAGAAGAAAAATAAATAATAAAATTCACTTACGTGATATTTGAAAAACTCCTTTTATTTAAACAAGAATAGAAAAAAGAAAATGCAAGATATAATATGAAAAGAAATGCGAAATACGTGAAGAGAAAGGATCTATTTTAAAAGAGTCCAATTAAAATAACAATCGGCCAAGTAATTATCTGAAAGGGATGTTAGAAGCAGTTTATCTTAATCCCAGATTTCCCCCCTTTGAGTGTAGGTGGGGGGGAAGAGATAAGGAGACGGGGACGGTGGTGACTCCTTAAATAAGCATTCTTTTTAATCTCTCTCACTTGTTCAGCAAACATGAGATCCAGCTCATTGCTTTTGTAAAACAGGTTTGATAATATAACTATATTACAAGACTTGAAGTGTGTAAAATAGTTACATTATCATCTAGTGTTCATATAAAGTTGAGCAAACAGAACAGCCTCCGCTGTTCTGTTTGCTCAACTTTATGTTACATTTTGTCCTGCAGCGCAAAAAATTTTGCGCATTTGAAATTACTCAAGTGCATAGAAAAATGTAAAGGGATTAGAATGGAACATACAATAAATAGGATCATCAACTCTTAAACTTGTTAGAAAAAAAAAATAGTGCGTGAAGTCCCTCCGCGCGTAAGAAGTTAAACTTCGCAATTTGCGACGTTAATTGTAGAAGAATCAGCAGTCGTAGAAGGTGTTCTATTCTATTCTATTCTACTAGTTCTATTCAACGACTCTTTTTCCTCCTCCGCTCGCTTCCTTGCTATGTAATCACGGTAAGATTGTGCATTTTTCCCTCGTGGACCTCTTGAACCAGTGGAAGTGCTTGTGGTTGCCTCATCGTCTCGCCCTGGAAAATGTATTTGCATTAATAATGTATGTGAATGCGTCATAATGTAATTTCAGAAGAGAAAAACAAACAATCAATTGACATTCACAAGAGACGTACCTTGACATAACCTTAAATCCGTCTCATTGTCCGTGGGATTGTTTTCACTCATTTTTTACAATTGTTATCCACTAAGTTTGAAAATAAAAAATACTACCCTATTAAATTATATGTGTATCAAAACAAATTGAAAAAAATATTTATAGAAAAACAATACTTTTATGCTAGTGAGAACCAAAACAGTATGGAAATGAATGAGGGCAAACTGGATCGTGATTTCCCGGCCAATAAAAATGTAGCGTTAAACGTTTAACGCAACCTTGTTGGAAGTCGCATAAGAAGTATAACTTCAAAAAATATCATAATGATCTCTCTATAGGACGCAGAAATGCAAATATTATACAGGCTGATAGGGTCATATTTGTTTAGAAGAGTTTTGTTTACAGAGTTTTTTGTTTGAAAGTTATGACTATTTCAAGTGCGCCTTTTTTGGTGTCTTTTTCCTCTTTTTCAATTCCTACTATTAGTTCACGCTCTCCCTCAAATTTTCAATCTTTAATAAAATACTTTTTATTCATTCACTCAAGTACAAATACATTTTTTTGAACATGACACTTGATGTCAATACGCTTTTTTTTTAAATATTAATTCATTCAATAAATTCAACTGATTAATTTTAGTTATATATGGAAGAAAAATGTTTAATAAAAAGTAACTAAAATTAAAATTTTCTTTCTTGACCGAAGTAGGAATTTACTTAAAAAAATTTTTTTATTATATATTACTTGTTTTGAATGTTTATATTTCACCTTTATTTATTTTCCATGTATTTCGTTTGGGCACTCTCGTTTGAAATCTCTTTTATGTTTTCCTCGTCTTGAGAGTGAGAGTCAATTTTTGAGCGCTTGATAACCATATCAACTTTTTTATTTAACAAAATTTTTTTTGAAAGCTATTGAAGTTTTAATACATCTTTCCACTTCAATTTCACGGGAATAATTCCTTTAATTTTAAAGATATGCACAAACTCTGAATATTCAGCAAGCGATAAATTCAAAAAATGTTCGCTAATCAGAGCATTTAAGGAACACTTTGCGATCTAACGATGATCCACTAATGGGCGTTCTCATTAGTGATCCTCTATGATGCCCCCCGGACACAGATATGCGCTATTTTGGAACGAGGGCAACAATACTCGATAATCTACTGCTTAGGATGGCCATTCTAAATAGGGGGGACACAACCCTAAACGGACGACATTACGTGCTCACGACGATGAGTCGAAAGTTATCATTTCCAAAGGGGAGGTCATTATTGTTCTAAAGATTCCCTCAGGCATACCTCCCCCAAAATCATCAGATTCACCATCGGAAGTGAAAGGATTTTTATTTGGCTACATTTTTGTGTTGACTGCATTTGCAAATATGGGATTTTCAGATGAAAAGTGTTAATGGTTAGAATGGTCGCCATACCAATTTCTTCTTCTTCTTCCTTCCAGCAAAAAGATGGATGGATGATCTATCCTAACAAGATTACGAACACATGGTTTTAAAAAGGGAATAGCGAAATACGTAGCTCTTTTCTTTTATTCTGAGATAATAAAACTATATGTGACTGATATGTGATATGATAATAAAACTATATGTTCGTAAATTGAATGAAAAAACTTCACGTATTTGGATTGAGTTTTTATGCATTAGAAAAACGGAAACTTAAAGTATACCTATATTGCCCAAAAGCAGTCAAAATGACTGGATTGTTAAAGAATAAATAATGTGTCAAGAAATTTGTTTAAAATTAGTTTTTAATATTTTTTTATATTATTTACAGTTATATAACAAGTTATTATAAGTAAATATTAACAATTAAAAAATTATATGTTGTACAAAATTGTAAGAAATTGTGTCATTATGCATCATTGTTTTTCTAATTGTAATTAAAAGCAGTCAAAATGACTTCCTTAGGCAATCTAGTGTTAGTTAGCTATTTATGCTTTTATATTTAATAGAAGTCACTTTTTTGAATGTTATAATATCAAAAAATCATTATGCATATTAATCCGAAGTTTTGTCTCAGCGCTTTTTCTTTTTTTTCTTTTTTCTCAACAGATTTTATCCGGGGAAAAATATATAATAAGCATGCCAGTTCCTTTTAATATTTGTTTTGTAACAATGAATTAGTATAAAATCAATCTATATTAAATATCTACTCCTTCATCTTAAATGTTGAAAGACGACTCATTAAAATCACTCGAATGGCATGACTTGTGACAATCGTTTCACTGATTTTATTGTCAAATAGAATTTACAGGCAACCAATATTCTTTATAACGAACTTGCTGAAATCTTATCTCGATCTTTGTACTTATTGGCGTATCTGGCTGAATTTATCGCCTCGCTGGATTTTTTGTCAACCTGAATTTCAACCATTTTTCGACTAACTTAAGCTGGAAAATTTTTTCTTCCCTTACTAAAATTTAAAAAAAAAAAATGCTGAATATTTCAAATTTGATTGCTGAAGAACTATTCAACTGACTTCGTTTAAATTTTGCATATTTTGCTTTTGAAAACTACATTCTCAAAAGTGACGCAAAAACTTCTATACTTTACAATTCAAAGTACAAAATAAAATTATATAAATAATAAATGATTCTTAAGAAAAAAAAATTTCGTGCACAATTATCTTTGGCTTAACGAATTAACTCTGTGTAAAAACATTTAGAATTCGCTGTTGAGAGTTTTGAGAAATACGCAAAAGGTAAAATTAACCCTTAGGGATCTGAACGTTCGACCACACTATTGGATGCAATATTTTCCGGCTGCCCCTCATACTTTGAGGGTAAAGAAACCGTAAAAAAAAAGGGTAATGTTTATTCAGAGAAAGTTTCAGATTCCATATCACAAGAAGAAGCCATACCACGAAAAAAAAAAAAAAAACCATAACGCTGCATTAAATTGCTTTTTATATTTTAAATAACAATATTTCCCTGAATGTGGATTTACGAGACGCGTGAAGAAAATTATGTTACAATTAATGATTTCAAGTTTAAAAAAAGAAAGAATATCACTTCAAGTATTCTAGAATATATTACAAGTAATATTTTTAATGAGACTAATCTTTTTTCTTCTTTTTTTATAACCGTCGTTGAACAGCCGACCCAATTTTATGGGTTTATGACTACTAATGTTCAACTCCGTAGCCTTGTCATTTTGTACCCAATCCAGAATACAAGGGAACTCTTGGATCGAGTATTGGGAGAAAGTTTGCCTTCGTGCAGGACATTTTAATGGAGCTCACCCGCATTTGCGTTACATGGAGAGGAAGACCACGACAACCTCCTACGGTTAGCCTGACGGCAAGGGGACTCTAACCCATGATCCCTCTACCACTGAGGATATTTCACGTCAGCACTGTGGTCAGCACTGCGTCAGCAAGCCGGATGTGGAATTCGTATCGACTGGGATTCGAACCCGGTTCGCCTCATTAGAAGGCGAACGCTCTATCCCCTGAGTCATCACGGCTCAGACAAATATTTTATGATATCTAAGCATAAACATTAAAATGTATTTCTTTGTGCTTCAGGCAGACGCAAACAGTTTTATAGGCTCTTTAAAATGGATCGCGGTTTTACTTTCGATAGAAATTATTGCCACTCTCTTGCGTCATTGTAGACCTTAAATAGATTTTCATGACTTTTATTTTGTTGAAATAACGTTCAATACTCGGAAGTGGGATTTTTAACAAAAATATTTAAACTCATAGGGGAAGAGGAGGGCATGTGGCCTACACAATAATTTTCCAAGATTTCGAAATTTTTTTAAAACTATTTATTTCTTGAACCTCAAAAAGCTATTTTTCAATTTAAAAAGACGCCATACCAGGGGAGAAACTTTTCGCCGTAAATTCTCTTTCTCCTTCATTAGCAATTGAAAATTTACGGGAAAGAAAAAGTAGGTTCAGACTAACCTAGAGTGTGTTATGAAGTTTCAAATACTGGAAAGAAAATTTTAATAAACACAAATGAAAATAAATTATGAGAAGAGAACTTCTCTGTTGCGTTATCCTAAGTGATCATAGCATCATTTATTTTCATTTGAATAATTAAAAAAAAAAAATTCTAGTAATTGACACTTCATGGCTAACTTTAGGTTTGTCTGAGCTCACTTTTTCTACACTAATAAAGAAGAAAGAGAATTTGTGACGAAAATTTTCTCCCGCGGTATGGCATCCTCATAAGTTATGGAATCAGACACTTTCTCTGAATAAACATATCCTTCTTTTTGACTGCTTCTTCACTCTCAAAGCATGAGGAGAAGCCGGAAAATATTGCCTCCAATAGATCGAACGTTTTACTTTTTGCGCATTTCTTGGGACACTCAACAGTGAATTCGAAATGTTTTTAAGCACAGTTAATTTGTTAAGCCCAAAGATAATCCCTCACGCAAAATAATTTTTTCAACAATTACTTATTATTTTCATAATTTCATTTTGTACTTTGAATTGTAAAGCAAAGAAATTTTTGTGTCGCATTTGAGAATGTAGTTTTCAAAAGCAAAATATACAAAAATTAAACGAAATCAGTTGAATAGTTCGTGAGTTATCTAATTTTAAGAAATATTCGGCTTTTCTAAAATTTTAGTACGGGGAGAAACAATTGTCTAGCTTCTGTTTAGGCTGAAAATGGTTGGAATTCGGATTGACAATAAATACCGCAAGGCGATAATATCGCGACAAAATTCTGCCAGATACGCCATTAAGTACCCAAGTCAGAATTCTTGATGGTCCAATCAAAAGATTTTGATGGTTTATGTTGGTTTCAGTGCGATTCATGACGGTCCAACATCATTTGATGGTCATCATCGTCCAACATTTTCCATCATGCGTTCATGGCTTTTTAATACGCCAACAAACTCCTATCATTACATGATAAAATATGCTACAATGGTTTACCATGAAGAGATGTTTGCTTCTCAAAGACCAATAATCCATGAGGATCCGTGGTGGTCCATGATGGTTCCAACTATACATTTCCATGATGGTTTTATGGGAACTCTTGTTGGTTCTCAAGAATACACCATCAAAACAATCGGATTTTTTTTAATCTTCGCCCATCATAAATCAGTCAGAATTCCTACATTGGAGTGATCGCGGCTCATGATCGTTCCAACATTTAATTTGATTTTTAAGATACTACGATGGAAATTCGTGATGGTTCAACATAAGCAAACCATCAAAACAATTTTGCTATTCTTATGTTGAACCATCATAAATGAGTTCAAATTCCTACATTGGGGTGATGGTTATTTATGTTGTTTGCCATCAAAAAATATAATCGTTCATGATGGAATCATTTTTCTTTTTATGCTGGAATCAGTTCCGATTCCTACATTGGGATGATGGTTGTTCATGAACGTTCCAACATTTGATTTCAAAGACACTATCATGGAAATTCATGATGGTCCATTATGATGTAACAATGCATTTCCATGATGGTTCAATGATAATTATTTTTGTTTCAGTAGGAATATAACAATCAAAACAATTTTTTTTTCTCACGTTGGCCCATTAAAAATCAGCTCGAAATTCTACATTGGGATGATGGTGGTTCATGATCGTTTCAACATTTGATTTCTAAGAAACTATAATGGAAATTTCTGATGGTTGAATATGAACAAACTATCAAAACAAGTTGCTATTCTTATGTTGAACCATCATAAATCAGTTCGAATTTCTACATTGGGGGGATGGTTACTTATGTTGGTAACCATCAAGATTATGTTGGTCCATCAATGGAAAACCATCAAAATTTCTGCCGTGGGTGCAAAGATCGAGATAAGATTTCAGCAAGTTCGTTATAAAGAATATTGGTTGCCTGTAAATTCTATTTGACAATAAAATCAGTGAAACGATTGTCACAAGTCATGCCATTTCACAGCGGGCCAGGATCCAGGGTTTCGCGGCCAAAATTAGTATTTCGATAAAATTTGTTTCAAAATTTGGGGGTTTTTATTTAGGGTTTTCATGCGCAGGATTCAAATTTTGAAATACACTAAAAATACCAACAAAAAAAAAAAGAAGATGGCGGCTGAAATATGGCGAGCAAAAAGAAAAAAATTTCTATATATATATAGTACGTTTAAATAATTAAATATAGCAATGAAAATATAATAATTTTCGTAATTTTATATTAAAAATGAAAAGCAAATTATATTTCCGAAGTAATATTACAAAATAACGCGAAAACATGAAGAAAAAAAAACATAATTTTTGTTTTTCGGTATATTTAGTCCACCTTTGCTATATGGGCAAAATGGGGCAGGTTTTTTCGAAAGAAGAAACATCAAAGAAGACAACAAAAAAAAGTTTAGCTAAGTACCTCGTGGAACTTTTTGGAACTAAGTTTCGAAAGTGATTCAAACATTGTAAAATGTCAAATGATGAGATATAAACTATAAGTTTGTCAAGAGTACTCACTAATCCAACAAATTGAAAAATTGTACTATAATTTCAGACTAATTACTCTGATAAAAATGTAGCAGAAAGGTGAAATTCCTATATATATCTGAATTATAAATTTAAAAGTTACATTTTAAAAAAAAAGAAATTAACTAGTTTTCACTACATTGTACTATCGTCGGTCCAAAAAGAAAATTATAATGTCTGGAATGATAATGAATACTTAATTTGGGCGATATTAAAGCTGCCTAAACATATTTTAGTTGAAATTTTATTTTTGACTTTTGGCCAATGATCATGATCTTCTCGCCCACTGTGCATTTGAGTGATTTTAGTGAGTCGTCTTTCAACATTTAAGATAAAAGAGTAGATATTTAATATAGATTTATTTTATACTAATTCATTGTTACAAAAGAAATATTAAAAGGAACTTTCATGATTATTATATATTTTTCCCCGGATAAAATCTGTTGAGAAAGAAGAAAAAAAAGAAAAAGCGCTGAGACAAAACTTCGGATTAATATGCATCACCGTCCGATTTTTTGATATTATAACATTCAAAAAAGTGACTTCTATTAAATATAAAAGCATAAATAGCTAATTAAGTGTATAAAAACTTAATCCAAATGCGTACTTTAAATTTTTTTCATTCAATTTACGAACACCCTTAAGTCACATATAGCTTTATTATCTCAGATTAAAAAAACAGCTACGAGTTTAAATTTCGCTATTCCGTTTTAAAACGATGTGTTCGTAATCTTGTTAAGGATAGATCATCTATCCATCTTTTTCGAAAAAAGAAATAAAAATTGTTGTATCACTGAATTCATATCATTAGATTCTTAAAGCTTCTATAATCTTCTAAGATATCATTCTAAACATAGTATCAATATTCTTTTAAAAATCAGATCATTTGGTGGGGTTAATACATATTTTTCGTGATTACTTTATGAAAGGTACTTTCAATTTTCTTTTCCATTATCGTCTTAATTCTAGTGCAATAGGGCTGTTTAGCAAGTGAATGAAGAATCTATCAAGTTTTTATTACACTGAAAACTCATAACAATTACTTTAATAACGTAAAACGTGTAAACTAAAATTATCCTGCTGATTTATATATGCATACATATATAGCACAATAAATAAATACAAAATGAAAACAGAGGAAAGCAAAGAAAATTTAGAAAATTGGAAAAAATTACAGCGTAATGAAAAAGGAGAAGAATACTATTACTAAAAAAAAAATTACTTAAAAGAAATAAATAAAAAATGAAAGAAATTAATAAAAATCCGGAAATAATAGTAGTCTAATTTTTTTATAGTTAATAGAGTTTTTATAGTTATTTTATAGTTTTTTATAATTAATAATAGTAGTTTAATTTTATGTATATGTTAAAATTGAATTTTTTTTTAAATTACTGATTATAGTCTAAAGGTAGATATTTCTTGAACATGTTCACAACCAGCAAGCAAAGCGAGTCGAATTATTTTAAGAAACATATTTAATTTTTTTTAACTCACAATTGTTACAGTAAAAATCAAAAAACTCTTTTACTTCTTTAGGAGGTATTGGACTTCGCATCTATGATTCTATATGCATTCGGACCTCTATTTAACGAAGTCGCAAAATCCTGATGAAAAGTACGTTACAGGGAAAATTCGTTAAACAGAATATCACCATTTGAAATACTGAAACAGCACAAAACAGGTTTCAGAGTCGTAAATACCGGACATAGTTAAAATGGCAATTGATGCACCTTTATCTTGTAAAATACTATTGAATTGTTTCAAATGATTTTAACATTTCATCCTATGAAGGTTTGGTGAACCAAATCCAACCTTCATCCTATGAAGGTTGGAAGGCCTCACAATTTATTGCTTTATTGTTTTTATTTTTCACATAGTCCAAAATATCCGATTCAGTTAATGTTTCTGTGGTAGCCAGCTTCAGAATCAATAAAAAGAAAATCTTAAACCAGTACATCATCATTAATTTCGTGGTTGCTCTCTTAGCTGTACCCATATTTTTTTAAGTTCCTCTAACGGAATGTCATCCTCGTTCTCCGCAATTTCCAAATTCTCCTCGCCGACTGAGAATCCAGTTTTAGCAAAACTGTTACGAATAGTACGATTTGTAACATCATAGTTCCATGCTTTAAAAATTTCTGTTATGCTTTCTCATAAAATGATTTTTGGCATGGATTCCTGTATGAAATGCAAACAAAAAGGGAAAGGGATTTTATCGCTTTCTGTAAAAGTTTAGTGACCGCGAAAATTAATTCAAGATCATTTCTCCCATAAGCGCGTTAACAAGTGTGAAATGTTACGAAATATTTTGGAAAATATGGAAAGTGGACCTTAAAGAAAAATTTACTAATTAGAAAATTTACTTCGCTATTTGGAAGTTATTTTACGCAGAAATTTCAAGAATGCTCTTGGTTCCTCGAAAAAATTCGTAAAATCGAGAAGTTCTCAAACTGTAAGTTCCTTAAATAGAAGTCTAACTGCACATCTTAATACTCTTTTAAACTGATATACTGATATCGTGATGTATGATAATGTATTGTTTTATTTCACTTGAACTTCAATATAGTACCTCTACATGTAACTTTTCAATCATTTATTGCAGTGTTAACAGAAATTGGAAAGATACTTACATTTTACGATTATGTAAAAAAAAAAAAAATAAATAAATGACAAGTCCTTTTTTAGTTTAATTTCTATTTTCTTTTAAATGCTTTTTCTTAATAAACTATATTTTGTTTTTATCGCCATCTCAATTAATTCGCTTATGTTACATATCTTTGATCAGCTATGATTATAATGAAGTCCTCTTTGATTAATTAATATATTTTTAAAAAAAAGGGGGGAAAGATTTTTTTTTTTTTACTTACTGCGGAGGAAATATTCTTTCAAAGTTTCTTCAGATAAAATAAGATTTTATATTTTTGTTATCTAATTAAGGCAAATCATCTCGAAAATTAGAAGAAAAAAAAGAAATAAAAGAGCAGCGTGGACAGAGGCAGAAAAAGAGTAATTAAAGACTGTTATTTTACAATGAGAAAATTTGTTTTCTTCCTTCGAGATTTAATGCTCGCGCTCTCCTCGGGGGGGCGGCCATTGTTTTCTTTTATATAATTAATTTAATAGGATTTGCTTGCAAAAAAAAAACAAATAAGCGAAATAAAAAAAATGGTTTAATAAATTACTAATTAATTAATTATTTTCTAGAGCACTGCGTAATTGAATAAGAGAAATTGAAGTCTTATAAGTGGATAATAAAAACGAATAGCGCACTATAAAAAAGTGTTTGAAAAAAATTAACTTAGGCTCGCTTATAAGCTGTATGTTTTTAATTGATGCATTTTTATCTTTTCTTTCTTTTTTTTTTACTCTTATTGTTATTATTAACGACGGAAATCAGATAACTTTTTTCTTCGACTATTTATTCGTATGGGAATTATTTTAAAGGAATAATATTTCACGTGAAATTAGTTTTGCAAATCACTGCTAATTGGAATCAAATGAATATCGAGAATGAAAAAATGACATTTTAAATACGTAAACAATAAAAAAATAAATGCTTAATTTTGTTATTTTAAGTTCAATCTCAACATGTAGTGGACTTATTACAAATTAAAAGTGATCAATGGCTAAAATTTAATCAACAATTTTTTAAACAAAATAATGTAGAGATACTTATCAGGATAACTTATATCAGGAAAGCTGTCTAAAGTTTGAATCTTAATTAATTAATACTAATTTTATTTTTTTGCATTTTTCATCTTATCTCTAAAATTCTTTAGACTAACTGGAAAGCTTTTAATGCGCTAGTAAAATTCGTTTATTTAAAGATCGTTCCAAGTAAAAAATATTTATTAATAAATATTTATGCAACTTTTATTGCTTTATTAGAGAAAGTAGTGAACTCAAATCTTTTTTTTCCCCTTTTTTGTGCATAAAACACTGATTTTTGAAAATTTATCATGTTTAAAATCGTTCTTGAAGTATTTTCGCCTCTTAAAAAAACCCGTGTAATAGTCGATTTTTTTTAAAAATTTTATTACCCATTGGAAAAATGGGTGTTGTTTTGGGTTTGATGGCACTCACACCTTATTTGGACGTCATCACACTTTTCAACTGTGTTCAAGAGTAATAGTGAACAGTGCGCATGCGTCGTTGCTGCATGCGTTGCTATGGAGTCCGCTACTGTTTGATAATTTTTTCAGAATTCCTTTTCTTTCACTTTTAATTTTGTTATGCATTCAGTGGGTGAGTTTATTTTTGAGATATGGGACCAGAGAGATCCCATAAATACTTCTTGAGTTGTGAATGAAAGATAATTTCACCATTTGAACTATATTTTTTGTTTTTATTGTTTTAATTAAGAATCAGAAATTCTAACCTACAGTTCAAACTGGATCGTTTTCAATACTAATTTAGGTGAATATATGACAAATGAAGAGAGTCCCAAACTGATTAACACGGTCCCAACGGTTAAAGTTGAAGCAAGACAAAAAAATTAGACAACAACCATCTAGCCAATGGTGACCTGCACATTTTTTTATTAGTTTTTTTATTGTAAGGTATAGAAATTTTTACATCATTTTCATTTTTATAATTTTAAACGACAGAATGCGAAATTTCTACGAAATCAGTCGATTAGTTCTTGAGAAATCAAATTTTAAATATTTTCTATATTGCTGTTAATTGCTCCCCTTTATTTTGCAGCCCAATAATCCATCGAAAAAGGTATGTTTTATCAATGAAGCCACGTTTTGTGTCTGATTTTATAACTTAAAATATTGAAAGCACTAATTACTGAATAATCCTCAAATCATTCAATCTTTTTATGTAAAAATCCATTCCTATAATCTACTTCTCCACGTATGTAAAATAAAACACCTCAGGTTGATACATATGGAGGTATATTTGAGGTTAATATTGAGGCATTCATTAGCGCCTTTTTCAACCTATAGATGACCTCAAAAATACCTAGATTTTTCTGTAAGGGTTGTTTTACTTTAAAACATAAATATAGTTTGTCTACGGTAAGAACTCCCGCCGCCACAAATTCTGAGGCTATGGAAACAAGAATAGTGCATTTCAGGGAGGGTAGCTCCTCTTCACTCTTGGACTAACACAATGGACTGAAGAAAAAGCTTTCCTTTCCCTCGCCAACAGGAGCCAATACTTGTCCTGACCCCACACTCCTAATTAAAATGCCTATACCCCGTTACCATAGTCACCGCCACGGTTTCACACGAATGGCTAGGGGAGTTCTTACTTTAAACAAACCATAAATGGTTTGGGCCTGTCTAATTTAGTCTTAAACGGTACAATCAAAGTTTTTCTCCAATCAAGACTGAAATTTGCAGACCTAACTAATAAAATAAAATAAAAACTACGTTTTTCAAAGAGACTATAAAAGTATTTTTTTAGAAACTTATCCACTTTCGTAACAACATGCCTTCCTGACAAAAATTATTTTATCTTTCTCTTTTTCAATTCTTACTATTAGTTCACACTCTTCCTATATCTTGTTCAAATTTTCAATCGTTAATCAAAATACTTTTTATTCATCTCCACTCAAATACTTTTTTTGTTAAACTTGTGATACTTGATGTTAATGCAGTTTTCTTTTAAATATTAATTCATTCATTGCATTCAATTAATTAACTTTAGTTTTATATGAGAGAAATTTTTTTTAAATTATTTAATAAAAAGTAACGAAAACAAAATTTCAATTCAAATCAAAACGCCAAATCAATTTTACGTTTATCATTTTTACGTTACAGTTTATCATTAAATATTGGATAAAAGCATTCTATACTGACAGAGACATAAACTTAGTTTGAATGCGACCATTGAAATAGAAACTTCTTACTTTCAACCGCAGGGAGATAAAAAAAAAAAAAAAACTTTTTTTATTTATTTTTATATCTGGAAATAAATCCCTCTTAAGCGGTTCTCATTTGTTTGGGATTGTTGGAAATGCATTCAACAAGTTGAAACTATTTTTATGCACGAAGCAATTGATTTCGTAGAAGAAATCAGCGTTCGAGAAACACAAATACGAATAGAATAGAATAATATATATATTTCGTCTAAATTTTATAAACGAATAAAATTTTATTTAAAAGCGTAATCTATACGATGGAAACGATTTAAAGTAAACCTTTACATAAACATATTATTGGGCAATTTTGATTTTGGCAATCTTAAAATTTCAAATAAATCTTTTGGATTGATTCGAATTTATTTAATAGGAAGCGGATGGCTACTTAAAGGAACTTCCCTGCAGCGCTTGCCGCTATTGTTAACTCTGTAATATAAAGTTATACTGAAAAGGGCCGTTCAAATCTTATTTAACAATTTTGAGAAAAAAATAAAGAATCGCAAATGCTGTAAAGTGCTTACGTAAAAGTCCCTAACATTACGCACGATTGGAAGGAAATTATAAGTCCAACATGTCCGTATCAGCCCTAGAGTGTAGAGCTGTGATGGTACAGGGGATAGAGCGTTCGCCTTCCAATGAGGTGAACTGGATTCGTATCCCAGTCGATACGAATTTCGCACCCGGCTCACATCGACCGCAGTGTTGACGTAAAATATCCTTAGTGATAGACAATATCAATATCCTCATGTGTTAGAGTCCATTTGCTGTCAGGCTAACCGTGGAAGGTTTTTGTGGTTTTCCTCTCCATGTAACGCAATTGCGGGTTAGTTTCACCAAGAAGTCCTCCACAAAGGCAAATTTCTCCCAAAACTTGATCCAGGAGTTCCCTTGTCTTCTGGATTGGGTTCAAAATGACAAGGCTACGGAGTTGAACAGTCGTAAACCCAAAATTGCGTCGGCTGTTCAACGACGGTTATAAAGTGGGATCATTCTTTATTTGCTCGTGCAATAAAGAAGAATTCTTTTGGTTGCTTTTGCGTGTAAATTATTTGTTCCTTATTTAACAGTTTTCCCGCAATATTTATCTATCATCTTTTCTTAGTGTTATTTTCTGTTCCACTTTTGTTGAAATTAATGTGTTGTAATTGCATTGTTATAAATTGAAGGCATAAACTTAAAAGCGACGTTCTTTAATTATGAATTAATTAATTCTACGATATTGCTTAGTTACAGCGATGAAAAACAATTCATTTCAAAGGATTTTACTGAGAGTGTATTCAGATATATCCGCAATACAATTCGGCGGCATGGTGATAAAATAAACTAAATATATATAGTTTCATATCAGAAACATAGAAAAATTTTATTAACACGTCGAATATTTATGTTCAAAATATGAATTATAAAAAAAGACAAAAGAAGTATTATAAAAAAAAAAGAATTTAAAGTCAATTCCTAATTAGGAAAACAAAGAAAAATTTTAATTTCAGTTACTTTTTATTAAATAATTATAATTTCTTTCTCCCCTATGAAACTAAAATTAATTCATTACATTTAATGAATGAATTAAAAAAGAAAAAGGTTTGATATTCTTTCTTATGCAAGCAAAAGCAAAATGGTATCTCTCTCTCTTTTTTTTTTTTTTTAAGAGAAGGAACATCTAAGACACATCGGAAAAATATTTGTAAGTAAACAGAAAAAAATATGTATCTTTTTATTAGAGTTAAAACCTAATACCTGAAAAATAGTTTTACTAAATTTAATGATACAACAATAACGGCCTATTTAAACTTTACAATCCATAGTTTTAAGAATCATATAACTTCAAACGTTAAAATAAGCGAAAAGTATACTTAAGCCCATAATTTTATACAACTTAATTTTGTAAAAAAAGTTTTTTGAGAACAATTTATAGCAAAAAATTTAAAGTTTCAATAAAAATCATTATTTAGAACGTAAATAAAGAATGCTTACGAAACAAAAACAATTCTTAAAAATTTTTCACATTAAAATAAAGAACCTTCATGTTTTTTTTTTTTTTTTTTTTTTTTTTTTTTTAAATTCATAATTGGACGTCGAAAACTATTCTTTAGAAAATTTTCATCAAATAAGATAAAAAAATTATTTTCAAGTAAAAGTTTTTATTTTATAAATTATAACACTTACCTGCTTTATAAATCCAGAGAATTCCAAAATGATATGTTCTTTATCTGAAAACTTTATTCTCAAATAATATATACACAGATTATCCCTTCATTACTTTAAAATGACATACCAAGCAATAAAATTTTATAATTGCCAGATCTTGATATGAATTTCAAAATGTAACTTAAAAACAAAATAGCTAAATTCTTGTTGAATTTTTGGTACTTACGTACGAACGCCATCGCAGCAAAAGTTGCTCTAATGCGCCAAAAAGAACAATCCTGTTCGCATACGGTTATCTTTTGGATTCCGTGTTGTTTGCTGATTTTTGACGCCATTTTTTTAGTGCTACGAAAATGCGTCTTTAGGATTTGCCAAAAACAGAACAAGATGTAATTTCATTTTTTCAGGTGCAAAGTACTTTACAAAAAAAAAAAAAAGTCGAAAATTTACCAATTTTCGCTTTTTTTCTTGACATAAAAATTTTTCTTGGTAATTTATTTGGAATCTTATTTATTAGAGTTCAAATGGCGACAGCATCATATGAAAGAAAATAGAGATTGTTTTGAATCTATGCTAAACTCTATATCGGTCCATTTTTCACCGCAATCCGACTGACTACTTCGATTTTAAATAAAGTGTTTTGAATTTTGAAAGTGTTTTGATTTTAAATAAAGTGTTTTAATTTATGATTTGTCGCAAAAATTTTAGGTGTAGATCAGCGGCACTTAAAAACCGCCAAATCTGTAGCTGTAATCTTTTCTGAATCATATTACTTCAAACATTAGAATATGCAAGAAGTATACATTAACACAAAATATTATACCAATTAATTTTTCAAAAAAAGTATTTTGACAATGATTTTTATCAAAAAATTATAAATTAAAAAACGTAAAATAAAGAATTCTTAGGATTAAAAACGATTACATGCATAAAAAGTACTTTACTATTAATTATGAATTAATAATTTGGAATTGAATAACTATTATCTTCAAGATGCACACACGGTTTTTAAAACAAAATACTTAATGTTTGAAATATGTATTATTTTTGTTTTCTCGCTCTCTTTCTTGAAATGTTGTCCCTGTGACTATCATGTCCTAGTGGACATCAAAAGCAGGTCTCCAGATTTATCTACTCTTCCTCGAACATTTATTTGCCCCAGTGGACAACCCTTGCATTTTGTAATATCGAATGCGAGAGAGAGAGGGGCTTAGGGGGCGAGATTTTTGCGCCCTGGGTATTAGGAAGTGGACCTTAACAAGAGAACAACTTTTGATCTGGCTTATTAGGCTGACGGAGCGGCTGGCTGCCAGCTCACTTAATCCGATGACACTCTTCCTCCCTATGATCATTCATTAGAGCGATCCTACGTCCACCCCTCTCTCAACCCCTAGTAGACGCCCCATTTTTCCAACGCCCAGGACTGCCCGCTCCCATTCGTAGGGTTCATTCCAGCGTGGAAATGTGTCGAGCATTATGATTGGTCGAGAGATTAATCGCACTCCAGAGTTCAGATTAAAAGCTGAAGAAGCGTTCCCCCATATATGCTTTCGTTCCAGTTCCCAAGAATGGAACGCTCTCGACGACAATTTAAAGTCAAAGATTATTCTACAAATGTAGTAATAGGCTTGGACAGAATTGTGCAGACGGTTTTCTTCCGAAACGAAAAATATATAGAACAAATCGGATTAGGATTCGATTTTCGCCGAACTATCTATCACTATTTGTTGACAATTTTTAGATTCCGTCTGCAATTAATTTATTAGAAATAGGCTGTTCATCATCAAGTTCAACGTTCATTCTCTGTGAAATTTCTGACAATCTAATTTAACTTTTGATGAGAAGTTCTATTCATTATTAGTTCGAGAAGAGATTCTTTGCCTGCAGTTTATTGCTTTCAAGACTATTTAAATGCGGCAATTCAGTGAAAACTTTTCTAATTTTCTGTTACGAAAATAATCTTTTTAAAAATTACGAATGGAGAGTTTTGTTTATCTTTCTTTCATAATTTCCTTCAACTATTTATGTTGCGACTATAATTTTTTTCAATAACAGGAGATAAATTTTTTGATTTTTTTTTTCTTAAATCCCACATATAAATTCGATATAAACACTTTTGATGAGAAGTTCTATTCATTATTACTTCGAAAAGAGATTCTTTGAATGCAGTTTATTGCTTTCAGAGACATTTAGATGCGCAATTCTGTGAAAACTTTTGTAATTTTCTGTTACGGAAATAAAAATTACACTGGAGTATTTTGTTTATCTTTTTTTCATAATTTTCTTCAATAATTTATGTTGTGACTTTCATTTTTTTTTTAATAGCAGGAGATAAACTATTTAAGTTTTTTTCTTCTTTTAACTTTTTTTCTTCTTTTTCTTTAAACTATTTAACTTTTTTTCTTCCATATCTAGATTTGATTTAAAACACTCCATTTACTTTTAAAAATATTGTTAATATTACAAAATGACAAACAAAAACGCAGAACCTGAATAACTTTTGTTTTAAAACATTTTAAGCCACTAATAGAAATTTTATTAAATGTGGTATTATTTTCATTGAAATATGCTAACATTACATTCATGAAGACACAGAAAAAAAATCGTGTATGAAAAATTATATTTTATTTAAGAAATAAAATGGTGCGTATAGGCACCATTCACCAAATCAATGAACATGAATCATTTAGTTGAACGCTTGTTTTTTCATGAAATTTTTTATTTTTCATTTTTTTTTCATTTTATGTACTGACTTGCAACTTTAATCCATCATTAAAAAAGACTATTTATACATTTTTAAAAAATTTCGTTCGTCAATAACCGTTTTAAGTTAAAAAAAACTTGAATAGTTTAAAAATTTCTCAACCGAAAATGTTTACTCCAATTGAGTTAATAATAATTTATAGATATCTTCAGAACCCTTGACAATAGCAGAAAAATAAAATTATCGAAAAATATACGTCACAAAAAAAAAATATTTATTGAAATTGCGTTTGCGCACCTTTGGCCGAAAATAGGTTAACACATTTTTGTAGACGATACTTTGAATTATAAAAACGGACACAAAAATTCTTTGAATAAATTAATTTTTTCCCCGACGGACCCTCGAAAAAATTAGCCGCAAACTGAACGATATAAGGAAAGTATACTCAGCTATTAAATTTACTTATTCGTGTAAAAAAGAATCATTACATATTTAATTTATCGAAAAAAATGTTTAATTTATCGGAAAAAGAGGTTCAATTTATCGAAAAAGGTTCAATTTATTGAAAAAAAAAGATTGTAAGTTTTTTTTTGTTGATGGAATTGAAAAGTTTTTGAGAAGTAAAAACTACCAAAACTGTTACGGCTATTTTTAAGAGATATAATATATAATATAGAAGATAATAATTAGAATAAATTATTAGACTCACTGTAATCTTTTTAATAATGACATGTTTTGCACGAATTTATACACAATACTTTTACATTTAGACTTACATGTAATGGGTTTTTATTTAGGAGATCTTTTATATACTTCCTATTTGAGTTTATTTTTAACGTATTGCATTACAAATGTTAACCCATTGATAGACGAACATAAACAAGTATAAACCGGTTTCAGTCACGTAAAATCAATAAAGCTGTATAGTATCACCTGATAATTAAGATTTTACATTAGAATCTTATGGTGCGTGTGACTAGAATGTGACCAGGGACTGTAGTACTAATTAGTACGTAACTTTGATCATTAGATCAAAGCGATTGTTTTAAATTAATGGATTAAAATGATTCCTTTACATCATCAGATCTAAATGATTGCTTTAAATCATGAGATGAAAACGATTTCTTTATCATAGTAGGGCAAAGCGATTTAATTAGATCATTATATCAGAGCGTACAATTTAGATTATTAGATTGAAATGATTGTTATTGACTGTTAGATTCAAACTGCAGCTTTTCCTAGTATTTTGTGCTCTGTAAATGAAAACAAAAAGATTAAGCTCTTCAATTGTGCAGATGACTTACATTTTGCAACCATTATTGTTGTTATTCATCATGATTTTCCCGTATTGATAACTGCAGCCCATGATGAAGATTAATTGAAAAGCTTCTAAATATCTATAATTCCCTTTTCATCCTTTGACGAGACATATCGGTTGATTAACTATTCCATCATATCAATCGTTTCAGCTCATGCATTCTATACGTGTTAATTAAATATGTAAATTACAACAATAAGAGCATTTAATAACAAATTCCATAGTTATTTTTTTTATAAATAAAGTTTTCAAAAATTTTCAGCAATGTTTTATACACTCGAAGGGGGAATAAGAAATTGTCTACATGAATTCTCATATATATATATATACAGTCAAACCTCGCTATAGTGAACCTTCAAGGGATCTAAATTTCGGTTCACTATAACCGGGAGTTCACTATATCCGCTACGCAGGCAATTTGACTAATGGTTCCTAAACTCCTCCCTTTTATTACACATTGTTCAAATAAATGACTGAACAATATTATGTAGTAGCAAAAAATGTGCTATTTTTCATTACTCTTCGTCTTGCGAACAAAAAATAAAAAATAATCTTTTTTTGTTCGAGCAATCCTCAACATGATGAGCAATCCTCAACATCAGATATGGAAACACTTCCCGACTTTCAGATAATTTTTCCTGAATTTCTGTTATTCCGCTTTTTAAACCTGTCTAACCTGACATTCGAGCACATAAAAGTAGTCTGATAAAATCGCGTAGCAAATTCATCGACATTTGTCCAAACACTGGAAGATTGCGGCTTTTTCTATTGGTGAACCACTTCAGTAATGCTTCTTCAGCATCCTTGTGATCTGCTTTTCTCAACTTTGTTCTGCCATCTAAATTTTTTTTTCATGAGCAAAAATTTTTAATTGCCAATTTTTCCATATGTTACAAACTGCAGATTTGGATAGTTTATATTCCCTGCAAATATCAGCTTGATTGCATCCATTTTCAATTTTTCTGATTATGCCCATTTTATCATCAATGGAGAACGTTTTAAGTTTACTGCTCGCCATAGTTAAATTCGAGACACTTGTTGGCATTATTTTTTTAACTGAACTGAGATCAAAAGGGAGTTGAAATGAGGGCCTTATCAACACATATTAGTGTCCAACCCTTTGACCAATAATGAGTAATTACTCATTCTTTCTGACAGAAAATGCATATTGATCCCACTGACACCTTACTAGTGTATCATCTGCCTGGGCTGGAAACATCTACTTGGTTTGTTTAGGGATGGAAAAGTGGGCTAAAAGAAGCAAACAAGAAAAAATGCTTATAGCTACATTCCCGTCTATAGGTGGTCTTAAAAATCGGTATATGTATTTATTTTAAAGTAGAAAAATCGAAATTTTTACACAAATAATGTAAAAAAAATCAGCCGAAGACAGAAAAACGTTCATTATACCAACTTTCATTATATCCACTCACCTCACTTTTTTGGTTCACTATATCCGGGAGTTCACTATAAACCGTGGTATATATATATATATATATATATATATATATATATATATATATATATATATATATATATATATATATATATATATATATATATATATATATATATATATATATATATATATATATATATATATATATATATATATCAATTAGAACATTTTCTGTGGTTCTCTATATGAAAAATTGAAAAAAAGAATTTTAACATACCGAATACACAAATATAACATTCAGTGCAAATTTTAATAATTTCTAAACTGTTATTCAACACAAAATTTCATGTACATTATGCTGATTGTGAAAAGAAACTACTTTAAAGTTCTATTGTTAATAGGAAAAAAAAAATCTCTTAGGGTTCAAATAATACGTTAACACCAAAAAAGCATATATGTGCAAAAGTTTCATTTTCGTTGCCCACAGCCTTTCTGCTATAAACGCTCAAAACTATAAATAATGCAGATAGAGAGAGACGATTTTTTTTAAGTGTGTTTGAAATTACTTGAAAATTTAACGTAAGCAATAAACTGTTGCCTATATTTGACACCCTGAAATTTTATTATAAAATCTAATAATTAATTTTATTGTAGTAAAAAATCATATGATACCACAAAAATATTAGATGCACTAAGGCAAATCGAAAATTAAAAAATAAAAAGATGAATAACATTTACTCGGGTATTAACTGCTACTTGATAAATGTCGCGTTTAATTGAATGTATACGTTTTTGTTTAAATTACTAATTTTCGGGGAATTTGCAAACTAAAACTTAATGTCAATTTTTGTAATTACCTTTACATCTCGCTACTGCACAAGCATATGATGACATGCTTAATATTTCTGAAATAACTGATATAAAGAATAGCATAAAAGGACAGACGAAGCTGTTATTCAGTGACAAAGATTTCGAATTGGCGGCTATAACAGTTACTGTCTGTGACGTCACTAAAAGACATTGGCCGTCGACCTTATTTCTCGGTGGCTCCAAAACCACCACGTTCAATCATCTTTGGTAATTGGAAGAAATTGAAACAAAAATAGTATTTTTCGCCAAAAAATGAAGACCTCATATAACTTTTTTCTACTTTCTTTTTAAAAATTTTATTTATTGTTATAAATGCAAAAAAATGGATGGTCGCCAAAAAAAATTAAGCAAAATAATATATAAATTAAAAAAAAGCATCGTTTAAGATAAAAGTAAGGAAAACAAAGAACATATTAGTACTAGTAGACTAGTACTTGAGCTAGACTAGTACTTACTAGTATAGCTAGACTAGTACTTGAGATTCATGAAAATGATGGAGAAAAAGCATTTTATGGACCTTGTATTGATTAGTTGCTAAATTTCATTTATTTCGAAGTCAAAATTTTTGGTGGTTTTTGGAATCTGAATTGATCAATGATGGGCTAACATAAAAAAAAACAGAGATTGTTTTGATGGTATAATCCATCAAAGCAATATGATGTTTCCCATTAAACCATCCTGAAAATGTATAATTGGAACCATCATGAACCATCACGGATCTTCATGGATTATTGGTACATGAGAATCAAACTTCCCTTGATGGTTAACCATTGTACTACACTGCTGGACAATTGCTAAGGACGGATAACACTATCATCCATAGCAACCACAAAATGAAAGGAAGCAAAATGTGGAAAATAAGAATAAGTGCGGGATATAGTAAGAAGAGGTATGCGTATGCAAATTTTTTTTTCCACGTCTGCTCATCACGTGATAGCGCTGATAAGGGCTTTAAAGGTTTTGACGCGTGTGGAGAGTTGTTGTTTCAAGTCAAAGTTTTACAGGAAAGATTTAGTTGACGTACTTGAAATTTTCGGCATGTCTTCCCGATATCACTTAGATGATTTTAAGCGTAGCAGAATTATTGGAAAGATCGAAGAAGGGCGAAAAATAACAGATGTTGCCAGGGAGTTCGACATCGCTCACAGCATTGTTTCACGGCTGTGGAAATCCTTTAAAACTACTGGAATGTGTAGTAGGCGGCATGGGGGAGGTCGTGTTAGAAGTACGACGTCTGCAGAAGATAGATACATCGTCCTATAAGCGTAAAGGAACAGGCGCATCACAGCTCAGCAGGTGGCAAATCAGTTTCTTGCTGCCACAGGAAAGCAGATCTCCCGAAAAACTGTTGCCAGACGTTTGAGGGGATGAGGACTATACACCCGCGGACCTGTTGTGTGTGTCCCATTGTCCAGACAGCACCTTACTGCCCGTTTGCAATGGTGTCGTGGGCATCACAATTGAACTGAACAGGACTGGGCATGCGTACTGTTCTCAGATGAGAGTAGATTTTGTCTGTCATCGGATTGTAGACGCCAAGTGATCTGGCGCGAGAGTGGTACTGGTCATCACCCAGAAAATATCCAGGAAAGGGACCATTATCCGACATGCAGTGTCATGGTGTGGGCCGGCATCATGATCAATGGCCGCACGCGCCTATATGTGGTTGCGAATGATGCTATGACGGACCAACGATGCATTGATGAAGTTCTACTTCCTCATGTTCGTCCTTTCCGTGGTGCTGTCGGTGAAAAATTTGTTTTTATGGACGACAACGCAACATGTCATCGAACACTCGCTGTTCAGGATTGTCTAGACAGCGAGGGAATTCAGCGCCTCGTATGGCAATCACGTTTTCCAGATCTAAACCCCATTGAAAATGTTTGGGATACTTTGGAGAGGCAACTTTCTGGTCGAAACTATCCTCCGACAAACAAGAACACCCTCATCCGTGCACCGACAGAGTAATGGGATAAATTGCCTCAACAACTGCTGGATAATGTTGTGCAAAGTATGATACGAAGTGTAGAATGTTGCATCACACTCCACCGCAAACATATCCCGTACTGACACCTTTCTTCAAGTTGCCTGCTGACATTTAGATGCATTGTTCCATTTTTCTGTACGCAGCATCAAATGAACAGTTTTTTTTCTTTCAGATGTTTCATAGCTTTTGTACTTTCCAGAACAATAAATATTCTTTATTCTAATGTCTGAACAGTGTGGCAACTATTTTTTATCCTACTAGGCCTCATGTCTCGCTTAATGTTATGCTACAATGCAATTTGTGATCCGTCCTTAGCAATTGTCCAGCAGTGTATTAAAGTAGCATTTCCCATCATGGAATAATAGAAGTTTGCTGACATATCAAAAATTATAAACGCATAATGGAAAATGTTAGATGAGGGTGACCATCAAATGATGTTGGACCATCATGAATCAAACTAAAACTAACATAAAACCATCAATATGATGTGTTGGGACCATGAAGAATTTTGACATGGGTTAAATAGACCATTGATCACAAAATTTTAAACGCAATTTACTCGAAACTATGTTCCTCCAACTAGCTGTATCAATAATTAGCTGTATCTCTAACTAGCACAATTTTTAACCAATTTATTTCACACAATGTTAACAATCAATACAGTTTTCGCTGCACGATTGGTTTGAATAATACATCGAAATGCAATTTTTATCATTTTTGCAAAGCATCGCCATTTTGTGAGAAGAAAATATTCCTTAAAAAAAAAAAAAAAAAAAAAAAAAAAAAAACTTCTACGTGCAACGAAAATTACGTTGAAGTAGTTTAAAAAATTCCAAACGGAATCATACTTGATTTTTTCAACTTATGAGTACAGCAGGCTATGAATAATTGAAAGAAAAAAATCAGAAATATTGTATTATAAAAGAGCTAATTTTTAAAATTTATATATTTTTAACATGATAAAATAAAAATTAAAATAATTACAATAACATTAAAAAAAATCTATTAAGTTAATCCCAATCGTTGCAAAATTCATTAAAAAATCCTTTTTTTTTTTTACAGGCTTTTACTTTGCTGTTCCCCCTTAATATTTAAACGCGCTTTTTTTCAAAAAACTGAAAAACTCTAAGATGAATTCCAAAATTTGATAAATACTTTATAACTATATACACCAACAATAATTATTTTTTTATGTTAAAATAATGATTTCAAATCTAATTTCTTTCGTTCTGTTCATTTTTCTTTCTTTCTTTTTGGTGCTCCTCATACTATTGTATTGATATATTTTACTCTGGTAGTAGTATCACAATATGAAAAATCTCTTTTTTTTGTGGATATAATCGTGTGAGCTGATGAGATACGATTATTATTATTATTATTGGCAATTTCAGACTCTTCTCTTTCCTTGTCGGCAAAAACAAATCACTTCCAAGCTTATCTAAGGAAGTCTTTAACCTCCCCAAGTTATTTTTTGTTTTTTTAATTCATTTTACAAAATTTTTAGTTGAATATTCTTCAGGAAACTTCAGTGGGCAAAACTCTTGATCTCTGAAATTATTCGAAGAAATTTTTTTCAACTCTTTTCTTTCCCGAAACTTAACTTTCATTTCACATATTTTGTTCAAACATTTTTCGTTGCAATTTTTTTTCAACATTTTATAAATGTTTTTGAAAATAACTTGAATTTTAAGAAGAAAAAAAATCCTGGAAAAAAGAACAAAAATTATAATATATATATATATATATATATATATATATATATATATATATATATATATATTTTTTTTTTAATGGCGGGCACCTGTGGCGAAGCCACGGCGGTGGAACAGCGTCTCCCACGTCACACTACCACAGCCCGTTTATAGGGCGGGTCACATTCACACGCAAAGGAGAAAGGACATAGAACACAGATAGAGGGAAAGAAACATCCATGCCTTGCCCGGGATTCGAACCCAGAACCTTTCTGATGCAAGGACAGTTCCCTGCCCCCTACACAGACTGGTCGGCTTATATATATATATATATATATATATATATATATATATATATATATATAT
The DNA here is from genome assembly GCF_982258835.1 of Parasteatoda tepidariorum. NCBI lineage: Eukaryota > Metazoa > Arthropoda > Arachnida > Araneae > Theridiidae > Parasteatoda > Parasteatoda tepidariorum. The sequence goes on along the minus strand of NC_141757.1, from coordinate 5,484,350 downwards.
ATATATATATATATATATATATATATATATATATATATATATATATATATATATATATATATATATATATATATATATATATATATATATATATATATATATATATATATATATATATATATATATATATATATATATATATATATATATATATATATATATATATATATATATATATATATATATATATATATATATACAGTGGAACCCGCTTAAAAAGTTCCCTTTTAAGAAGTTTTCCCGCGTAAGAAGTTATTTTTTAAAAAAACCAATTACAATAATTTTCTAATGAAAATGATAATGTTAAATTTACTTTTATAAGAAGTTTTTTTCCCCGTTTAAGAAGTTTCCACTCCTAATTTCAATTTTTTAAAATTTTATTTAAAATGTCTTATTTAGTTTCAACTTGCCCTTACAAACACATGTATGGGTACTGACCACTGACCTTCATCACTCCTTTGTTACAAAGAAAGGTGACTTATCAGGAACAGGTGTGAGCAAAGGAATGTGAACCTTTAGATGAACTATGAAACTGATAAGAATGTAGGGAATAGCTTTGTCATTGTGTCCACCTTAAATGAATAGCCTGGTGACTCACGAACTCCACTGCTGTCCACACCCATTCAATAACTGAAGAGAAATATACATCTAAACATTTAGCAGCATTTCGTTGAAAATTTTCTTAGTGTAGGCGCTTATGTTATCTTAAAAATCATCGTAAAAAGTTTGATTTTTGTGGAAAATGTCCTGTAAAGGCATTAAGCGTAAAGCTCTATCTATTGATGACAAAGTAAAAATTTTAAAAGCTGTTGACAGCTATCCTCAATTAACACGAGTTCAAATAGCAAAAAATTTAGATCTTCCTGTTACTACGTTAAATGGCATTATTGCTAAGAAAGACATCATCTTAAACTCTTCTTGTTCCGGTGCATCCCAGAAAGTAAAAAAAGTGAAGAAAGGAAAATACGAAAATATTGAAGAGAAACTGATGATATGGTTTAAACAAGCAAGATCCGCCAACATACCTGTCAACGGAACTCTTCTTAGAGGAAAAGCATTAGAGATTGCGGAGAAATTGAATGTTGATTTTACGCCTTCCAATGGATGGATTGATCGGATGAAAAAAAGAGCTGGTCTAGTTTATAAAACAATTAAAGGAGATTGTAACAGCGTTGATTTACAAGAAGCTGAAGAATGGAAAGCTAAATTACCTAAAATTATTTCAGGGTATCAACCAAAGAACATTTTTAACATGGATGAATGTGGACTGTTTTTCAATCTTTTACCAGATAAAACTTTTGCCTTTAAAGGTGAACCCTGTCATGGCGGAAAAAACAGTAAAGAACGTTTGACAATTTTAGTTGGGGCCAGTATGAATGGTATAGAAAAATTACCGATTTTAGTTATCGGTAAATCGAAAAAAACAAGATGCTTTCGAAATGTTAAGTCACTGCCTTGTGATTATGACAGTAATCAAAAATCCTGGATGACAATTAAAATTTTGAAACGTATTTGAAAAAATTAGACAGTAAGATGCGAAAAGAAAAACGAAACATCATAATCTTCGTAGACAACTGCGCTGCTCATTCCAAGGAGAATAAGTACACTAACATCAAGTTGCAGTTCTTACCACCAAATTCTACTTCTGTTCTACAACCAATGGATCAGGGAGTTATTAAGGTATTTAAGCAGCATTATAAAATGCGACTTGTGAAACGGATGCTGGAAGGACTTGAAAATACTGGAGAGCTAAAAAAAGTCAATATGTTAGAAGCGATTGAGTTAATTGTATCAGCATGGGAATTAATAACACCATCTGCCATTGCTAACTGTTTTCGGAAAGCTGGATTCTCTGACGGAGATACAACTGAAGAATATCTCTTAGAAGCTGAATATGAAATATCAGATGAAGACGAAGAAACAAACGTAAATTTTGTTAATGATTGGAAGTCATTCAAAAATAAACTTAATTTCACAGCATCGTTTGAAGAATATGTATCCGTTGACGACGAAATTTTACCTTGTGATATGCTGACATTAGAGAATATTTGTGATGTTACAAATGATACAGAAGAATTCAGTGAAACTGAAGAAGATATTGCTAAACCACCTAGCTTTTCTGATGCCAGGAAAGGGCTGGATACTTTTAGGAAATTTATTTACACTGTTGAAAATGTACCCCCGAAATGTTTAAATTTTTACAGCAGTTGGACAATTTTCACTTAAAGGTAGGTGAGAAAAGACAAAAACAAACCACTTTACACGATTTTTTCTCACAGAAATCAAGTCAATTATTGTAACAACGTATATTACATTGTATGAAACAAAAAATAAAGTAGGTTACTTTGTTTTTATTTATTAGCAATTTTTTTTCTAAATGAATATTAAAATTCAATATTTATTTCATTAGGCTGAGAATTTAATATAAGTTACACAATTTCAAATTTTTTAGTTTTTTATTAATGTGTTTTTAAGTTTCACCGTTTAATAAGTTTTCCCGTTTAATAACTCGTTTCTTTCCACTCCCTTGAAAAACTTCTTAAACGGGTTCTACTGTATATATATATATATATATATATATATATATATATATATATATATATATATATATATATATATATACACAAATTAACATGAAAAACATGAATAAAATAAAAATAAAAAACTAAATGGTAGAGAAACAAGAATGGAAAAGGCAAATAGTCGTTGTCAAGACACATCTAATTGCCATAAATAATGCGATACTTCTGAATAAAGAATAATTATCCTAAGATAAAAATTATTCTTTATATGTGTCGATATCGCAAAAACCTAATGTTGTAAAAAATCATGAAATAATAGAAAAATGTAAAAGGAAATCAAACTTACCGGCGTGAATTAAAACGCGGTTTAGGTTTAAAAGTACAATAATAAAACAGTTAACAAAAATCGCGAAGATGTAAAATATTGCTTATAGCTTGAATCGAATATAATAAAATTAAAAAAACATTTGATCGAAGAAGAAGAAAAAAATGTTTAGGTAAAATATTAGTGCTGCCATCTATGAGAAACAATCAGTAAAAAGGTAATAAAATTGAAATAATAATAAAAATGTTTAACAGATTGAATAAATTAGCAGTCTTAAAAAAAAAAAAAAAAAAAATCATTAATAGGGAAATTAATTAAAAAGTCAGTCTGTCAGGATAGAAAGCCGTTTATAGACTCATCCTTCATTCATAAAATCTAACATAATTTTACAGAATACACATATCCATCTTTCATAGGGTGACTTATTTAAAAATCAGAGCCTGCATACAGGAATAGAAAACCGTTTATAGGTTTTATTCTTCATTCATACAACCTTACATAATTTTAAAGAATACACGTATCACCTGCATTCATTTGGGGTGGTTCTTTACGAACCAGAGCCCATTCCACTTATACAAAAATAATAAATAATTAAATAAATAAATAAATAAATAAATAAATGGTTGGTTGGTTGGTGTCGTATCCTCTATAGAATCATATTTCATGGTGTGCTTGAATAGTTTTTGTTATTTCTATGGCATTAAAAGAATACAAATCCTCTTCTGTGGGGTAGTTCAAGAGGTGAAGGCCTGCAGCGACTGCAGGGCAGTTAAAAACATGATATGGTGTCAGTTCCACATTAAGACAGTTGCCACAGTTTTGATATTTTCTAGTCTTATCTGTAGAAATTTTCATGTTTTTATGATGTTTTGTTCTTAGTCTGATGAGAGTAGTGGCTGTCTTCCTATCGATGTCAAGATTAGTTATTTGATCATGGGCTTTGATTTTTAAAGGGGTGAATAGTCTTGACTTTGCATAAGCATTTGCATCTGCCAACGTGGTTGGGATTGAGTTTTGATTTAGATCTCTGGCATTTTTAGCCAAGGAATCAGCTATTTCATTAAACTCTAGGTTCACATGGGCGGGAATCCACTGCAAGAAGCAATTTTTCCGGAGGCGCTGAAGTTGTCCAAGTTGTTCTATGATATTCAGGACAAGGCTTGAGGTACCTTTGCTGAGGGCCTGTAAGGCAGACCTGTAAGGCTCCTCAAATAAATAAATAAATAAACTGTTTATTATACTGGACAATTAAAATTAAATTAATTTTAAGAGGCTACAAATATTAAAAAGTAACTAAAAAATATTTAACTAATCCAGTATAAAAGGTCATACATCCAAACTATTCCGTCCAGTGGCTTTAGGAATAGTTTATCATAGTTAGTTCCTACCTTGAAAAAATCAGAGCTTATTCTTAAAACAGAAAAATTATATATATATATATATATATATATATATATATATATATATATATATATATATATATATATATATATATATATATATATATATATATATATATATATATATATATATATATATATATATATATATATATATATATATATATATATATATATATATATATATATATATATATATAAATATATAAATATATATATATATATATATATATATATATATATATATATATATATATATATATATATAAATATATATATATATATATATATATATATATATATATATTATATATATATATATATATATATATATATATATATATATATATATATATATATATATATATATATATATATCTGAAACCTCTACTTAACGAACTTCCATTTGGCGAATGTCTCTATTTTGCAATTTTTTTTGAGGAACCAAGAACATTTTAGAAAATTCTTTGCAAAATAACTTCCAAATAGCGAAGCGCATCTTCTATTTACCGAAATTTTCTTTGAGATCCTCACTCCCTATTTCCCAAAATATTTCAGAACATTTCAAACTTGCTAATGCATTTTATGGGAGAAATGACCTTGTATTATTGATTTTCGAAGAAACTTCACTTTTAGAGAAAGCAGTAGAATCCCTTTTGTTAGCATTTCAAACGAAAAACTAAATGAACGGATTTTATCAGTAGCAATTAAACATAAGAGCGCATGTGGTAATATATGTTCAAAATTCCTTTTATAATAAAAGCAAATATAATTTTGTACACAAATTTAGTTTTTTTTAGTTGAAAATGATAGTAGTTTTTTTTTTTTTTTTTTAGTTGAAAGGAAAATAGCATGATAGTGTAACACTGGATAATGTTTCAACCCTATTCTTGCTTTCGATGCAGATTTCTTTTAGGGTTAAGATTTATAAAATAAATAGTAGATACTAGTTTACAAAACAAAGGTGCATCCATTACTATTTTAATTATGTTTAGTGTTTGGGAATTAAAAACTTGCTTTGTATTGTTCAAATATTTCAGAAGGTGATTTTCTATTGAACGAATTTTCCATATAACGAACTTATTATCGGGATTTAGCAACTTCGCCAAATTGAGGTTCGACTGTATATATATATATATATATATATATATATATATATATATATATATATATATATATATATATATATATATATATATATATATATATATATATATATCTATATATATATATATATATATATATATATATATATGTATGTATGCATGTATGTATGTAATCTGTATACATATATAAGAGGGGAGTAAAAAAAATTGAACTGAAAAATGAAGAGATTAACTAGAATGTAAACATAATATTCTATCAATTTGAAAAAGAATCTTTGAAGAGTAATAATACCTTCTGTCATCACGTCACCCTTAAGCCTGTTGTGCTCTTGAAAATTGAAAGAACATCAAAGTTAAAACTTTTTAAGTTAGCACCCGTAAGTAAAGTATTGTCCAAAAAATCCTGCAGCTTTAATTCGTAAAATGATGAAATGCAATTCATTATTTTAGTAGAGGATCACTGAAGATGTTCCAAAAGAGCAAAGAGCAGACGACACTTGAATTGCTACGCTGTCAGTAATGGCGCATCTAGCTCTAATAGCAAAGACTCGGGATTGACGAACAGATATATTTCAGGAATCTTTTTAAATTGGCATTAAGAACTAGTTGGGAAAAATCTCTTTGTTCTTCTCAAAATACTCCTCTCTTCCAACAATCACAGCAAAAATGGAGTGGCTTCTCTTCGGGAAAAATTAATCCGTTTCTTGTTATCTTTTCGCAGACGAGAAGCGCGGGAAAGTATCGTCAAGTAATCGTAATCGAAAAGCTTTTTCCCCTTCTCTATTTCCCAGTTTGGAGATTTGAAATTGTGAAAAAAAAGTAAATAAATTGATATGAGAGGGAAAGGAGAAAGAAGATTCCATTTAATTGTAATTAGAATCATGATGGAACTATCGTTCTGCTCTGCATTTAAGTGAATGTGTTTTGTTCATTAACGATGAGAAATGTTCCATGATGATATGGTATTCTTTTGTATTACAAGTTGTAATGATTTTTTTTTTCTTCTCTCGTTTCTCGCTTAGTTCCGACTTGACATTCTTATTTAAAACGGAATGAATAAGCCATGAGAAGGATTTTAATCCACAAAAGCTGTTTTGTGATTGAGACTGCGACGATGATTTTTACTTTCGTTGACGAAAATATTCTTATTTTCTTTTATATTCTTTTTTTCTCTCTCCCCCCCCCCCTTCGTCGTGAATTTCATTTTGATGCATGGCAATTTTATTTAAATACTGTTCCTTGTCTATTAGAATCCAAATAGTCATGTATCAGAATATTGCCAAATTATTTTTGTTATGTTCTAAAAATATTATCGTTTGATGATACGCCGTGGATTATTGTTCACATGTAATCATTGAAAATATTAAATTCGTAAAGTTAACTTGTGAGATTTAAACTGTAAAGGATTCAAAATTACATAGAAACAACCTCTGTCCCGTTACTGTAAAATTGTGTGTTTTGGAAGAAACCTCTTATAAATACTATACAATAATACACTATAATAAAGTACCTTATCAAGATGTGTCTCTGTGTTTCAACACTGACAAAAAGTGCTTCATCATAGTACCGAAACAGTATTGTCTGTACCTTTGTTTACTTTACTTTAACTTTGGACTACAAATATGTCAGCCAAAGAGGTCTTCTGTGAATCTGGGGGGTTATTGCTTTTCTCAATTCGAGAGCTAAGCGAGTTCACTTAGGTCAAAAGTCTTGATGGCCCCATCAAAACATTTTGATGGTTTATGCTGGTTCCAGTGCGAATAATGATGGCCTAACATCATTTGATGGTCACCATCACCTATAATTTTCCATTATGTGTTCATGTTTTTTGATATGACGACAAACTTCCATCATTCCATGATGGAAAATGCTACTTTAATACTTTGGTGGTTAACCATCAAGAGAAGTCAAACTCTCATGGACCAACAATCCATGATGTTCCGTGATGGTTCCAACTATACTTTTCCATGATGGTTTAAGGGGAATTCTTGTTAGTTCTCAGGAATATATCATCATAACATCAAATTGGTTTTTTTTTTTTTTGTTGGATCATCATAAATCTGTCTGAATTCCTGCATTGAGATGATAGTTGTTCTAACATCATTCTAACATTTGATTTCTAAGAAGCTATGATGCAAATTTCTGATGGCTCAACATGAACAAACCGTCAAAACAAGTTGCTGTTGTATTGGATCATCATAAATCTGTCTGAATTCCTGCATTGAGATGATAGTTGTTCTAACATCATTCCAACATTTGATTTCTAAAAAACTATGATGCAAATTTCTGATGGCTCAGCATGAACAAACCGTCAAAACAAGTTGCTGTTGTATTGGATCATCATAAATCTGTCTGAATTCCTGCATTGAGATGATAGTTGTTCTAACATCATTCTAACATTTGATTTCTAAAAAACTATGATGCAAATTTCTGATGGATCAACATGAACAAACCGTCAAAACAAGTTGCTGTTGTATTGGATCATCATAAATCTGTCTGAATTCCTGCATTGAGATGATAGTTGTTCTAACATCATTCTAACATTTGATTTCTAAAAAACTATGATGCAAATTTCTGATGGATCAACATGAACAAACCGTCAAAACAAGTTGCTGTTGTATTGGATCATCATAAATCTGTCTGAATTCCTGCATTGAGATGATAGTTGTTCTAACATCATTCTAACATTTGATTTCTAAAAAACTATGATGCAAATTTCTGATGGATCAGCATGAACAAACCGTCAAAACAAGTTGCTGTTGTATTGGATCATCATAAATCTGTCTGAATTCCTGCATTGAGATGATAGTTGTTCTAACATCATTCTAACATTTGATTTCTAAAAAACTATGATGCAAATTTCTGATGGCTCAGCATGAACAAACCGTCAAAACAAGTTGCTGTTGTATTGGATCATCATAAATCTGTCTGAATTCCTGCATTGAGATGATAGTTGTTCTAACATCATTCTAACATTTGATTTCTAAAAAACTATGATGCAAATTTCTGATGGATCAACATGAACAAACCGTCAAAACAAGTTGCTGTTGTATTGGATAATCATAAATCTGTCTGAATTCCTGCATTGAGATGATAGTTGTTCTAACATCATTCTAACATTTGATTTCTAAAAAACTATGATGCAAATTTCTGATGGCTCAACATGAACAAACCGTCAAAACAAGTTGCTGTTGTATTGGATCATCATAAATCTGTCTGAATTCCTGCATTGAGATGATAGTTGTTCTAACATCATTCTAACATTTGATTTCTAAAAAACTATGATGCAAATTTCTGATGGCTCAACATGAACAAACCGTCAAAACAAGTTGCTGTTGTATTGGATCATCATAAATCAGTCCGAATTCCTACATTGAGATGATAGTTGTTCTAACATCATTCTAACATTTGATTTCTAAAAAACTATGATGCAAATTTCTGATGGCTCAACATGAACAAACCGTCAAAACAAGTTGCTGTTGTATTGGATCATCATAAATCAGTCCGAATTCCTGCATTGAGATGATAGTTGTTCTAACATTTGATTTCTAAAAAACTATGATGCAAATTTCTGATGGCTCAACATGAACAAACCGTCAAAACAAGTTGCTGTTTTATTAGATCATCATAAATCAGTCCGAATTCCTACATTGAGGTGATAGTTGTTCTAACATTTGATTTCTAAAAAACTATGATGCAAATTTCTGATGGCTCAACATGAACAAACCGTCAAAACAAGTTGCTGTTTTATTAGATCATCATAAATCAGTCCGAATTCCTACATTGAGGTGATAGTTGTTCTAACATTTGATTTCTAAAAAACTGTGATGCAAATTTCTGATGGCTCAACATGAACAAATCGTCAAAACAAGTTGCTGTTGTATTAGATCATCATAAATCAGTCCGAGTTCCTACACTGAGGTGATAGTTGTTCTAACATTTGATTTCTAAAAAACTATGATGCAAATTTCTGATGGCTCAACATGAACAAACCGTCAAAACAAGTTGCTGTTGTATTGGATCATCATAAATCAGTCCGAATTCCTACAGTGAGGTGATAGATGTTCTAACATTTGATTTCTAAAAAACTATGATGCAAATTTCTGATGACTCAACATGAACAAACCGTCAAAACAAGTTGGTGTTGTATTGGATCATCATAAATCTGTCCGAATTCCTACAGTGAGGTGATAGATGTTCTAACATTTGATTTCTAAAAAACTATGATGCAAATTTCTGATGACTCAACATGAACAAACCGTCAAAACAAGTTGGTGTTGTATTGGATCATCATAAATCAGTCCGAATTCCTACAGTGAGGTGATAGATGTTCTAACATTTGATTTCTAAAAAACTATGATGCAAATTTCTGATGACTCAACATGAACAAACCGTCAAAACAAGTTGGTGTTGTATTGGATCATCATAAATCAGTCCGAATTCCTACAGTGAGGTGATAGATGTTCTAACATTTGATTTCTAAAAAACTATGATGCAAATTTCTGATGACTCAACATGAACAAACCGTCAAAACAAGTTGGTGTTGTATTGGATCATCATAAATCAGTCCGAATTCCTACAGTGAGGTGATAGATGTTCTAACATTTGATTTCTAAAAAACTATGATGCAAATTTCTGATGACTCAACATGAACAAACCGTCAAAACAAGTTGCTGTTGTATTGGATCATCATAAATCAGTCCGAATTCCTACATTGAGGTGATGGTTAGTTATGTTGGTTACCAATAAAAAATATGATAGTTCATGACGGAATTATTGATGATTACCATCAATATTATGTTGGTCCTTCAATGGAAAACCATCAAAAGTTATGACTTTGTGATGAGATCCACATACATTGCGCTACAAGACAACTTGAAAGAATAAAGCGTTAGTTTTTTTTCTGTGCATAATTTTAGTTGTGTTACGTAAAATGCCAACTCGGTGTTAATGAGCACTCATGGATTTACTTGTAGTCTTATAAATATATTATTTATTTATTTCGAAATACCAAAAGAGAGGTTAGCCACTTTGGCTTTTTACCTTTTGAACGTTCTTCTGTTAGAATGATCAGCTCTTTTTAGATTTACCACAGCAGTGATGAGACTACTAATGAACAACTCCGTAGCCTCGTAATTTTGAACCCAATCCTGAAGACCAGGGAACTCCTGGACAAAATATTGGGAGAAATTTATTTTTGACGCTGACTTTCTGATAGAACTTACCGGCATTTACGTTACATGGAGAGGAAAACCACGAGAACCTCCCTCAGCCACGACGTTAAGCACTCGTTGCGGCGCACGCGTTACCTATTAGTGTACGCAAACAACTCTCGCTTTTACATTAACTAAATAATCTGCAGAATTAGAAGTGTTGAAGACCTTACATGTCGAGAGTTTATCTGTGCAATGGGTGCGATAAAGAGGTTAATTTCTTTCATTCAGTCAATGACTTTATTGACATTATTTTATAAATAAATAAATGACATTATGCTAATTGTAATGTCTAAGATTTTGCATTGTAGCTTCAAAGTGGTTGATTACATCGAATAACCTATTTCAACTTGAATTTATAATCATTTGATTTTTTTAGATACCGGGAAATAATAATGTGTTAGTTTAAGTGCACACAGAAACGTTGCTAATGTTTCAGCAAAGATCTTTTTTTTCTTCTTTTATAGGTAATGTATTGTAGAGTCTTAAATACATCCAGTTTACACAAGTATTAATAGAAAAACAGTACGACGACACCAAAAAAGAAAAATATTAAAAGAAACAGACGATTTTGGAACATCGGGACAGTTGGTTGATTTTTGTTGAGATTAACTTTTTTGTATTTAAGGTGTATACTGACCTGTTACAGGAATCGCAATTATTTTTGCTTTGTTGGTGTTTCAAATAAATGTTATTTTATAAATAAAAAAACTGTTTCTTTCGTACAGCTTAATTTGTTACAGTATAGATTATCTAGGTAATTTTATTTTATAACCGTCGTTCAACAGCTGACCCAATATTTTGAGTTTACGGTTACCAATGTTCAACTCCGTAGCCTTGTCATTTTGAACCCAACCCAGAATACAAGGGAACTCCTAGATCAAGTATCGGGAGAAATTTGCCTTCATGGAAGACTTTTTGATGATCTTACCCTCATTTGGAGAGGATTTACATGTAGAGGAAAAACCACGAAAATCACCCACGGTTAGCCTGACAGCAAAGGTTAGCATCACCGAGGATCCGTCTACCACTGAGAATATTTCGCGTCAGCACTGCGGCCGGTGAAGGACAGATGCGGAGTTCGCATCGATTAGCCATTGCTGGGATTCGAACCCGGTTCATCTCATTGGACGGCGAACTCTCTATCCCCTGAGCCATCACGGCTCAAGAGCCATATATTGTAAAATATTTGTTCTATGAAAAATTACGCAATTTTTATACTGTTGTGCATAATACCGGATCCAGGGAACCTTAAATGATGTCACACTTACGTCCAACACTAACAGAAAATCGAATTGTTAAAAGTAAGTACCTCCGTCACCTTAAAGTAATAATTCATTCAAATGTCACTTTTATTAATTTTAGTTGCTGAAATGTAACTGCTTTTAGTCAGTTTTATTATTTATCGTTTGCAAGAAAAATTTAGTTCAGTTCTTTTAGTTTTGGTTCTCTTAACCGCGGTGGTATTTCTACCTTTAAATTGACTGATTTCTTAGTCCGAATTTTTTATTTAACTGTAACCGTTAGGGGGTTATGCAATTTATGCGTCGCTTGATGAATATGCTTTACCTGTGAAGGGGATTTTTTTCTACCTCTGAATTTTTATTTTTAGCCTCCGACCTACACTTTATGACTATATTTTATCAGAATATTTTTTTTTCGGAAAACCTTTCAAGTAGATTTTAAAAAATGTAATGTAGATATAAATTAATACTTCTTTCATCCTTTTTTCCAATCCAAATCCAGAAAAATGTTGTTAAAAATTTTTGTTGTACTTTATTTACGTCACACTAGAGCCATCCAATGGGCTATTTTATTTTATAACCGTCGTTCATCAGCCGACACAGTTTTTTAACAGCCGACTTAATGATAAGTTCCTTAAGGTACGGTTCCCAGCAGAACACCGAAGTCAAGCATCACTGCTGCTGTCAGTGACCACTTGGATCAGCCAACGAAGGGACTGAGGGTGTGGGGTATTGGTCCTCGTTAAACTGTTCTACCGTAAAGTGCACGACTTCGCTTGTAGGTCATCGGGCTACATCCCCTCTGCAGAGGTTCAAATTTGTGATGGTGCGTCTTCGGATCATCCTCAGGGATGCTTTCCAGGCCGTCGCCAATAGCCCAATGTGTAGCTCTAAACTACATAAATAAACGTAAAATACGTAAATAAACTACAAGAACAACAACAAATCTTGATTCCCGGCCCACACTGGCGTAACTCACAAAGAGACTGCGGATAGACTGGTTAAAGGCACCACTGCATCTTGAACCCATTCTTTTTATCTCTTATTTATTGTATTCGTCGCCCTTTAAGGCAATGTCCCGCAGTGGACTGATCGTTCCCAATAGAACACGGTACCCAGTAGAACACCGAAGTCAAGCATCACTGGCTGCGACCAGTGAGCGGGTGGGGGACCATTTTTATCAGCCTGCCTACAGGCAGAGGGTGGGCGGTATCTGTTGTATTTAAACTCGTTAACCTGAAGCTCGACTTCGCACGAGGCTCGTTGGACTACCAAAGCAGGAGTGCCTTCAGAGGATCAAAATTGTGATGGCATATCTTTGGATCATCTTCAGGGATGTTTTCCAGACCGTTTCCAACAGCCCATTGTGCAGCTCTGTGCAGCGTAAATAAAATTCCTACCTACCTCTCAATGTTGTTGTTGTTAATTTACGTCGCACTAGAGCTGCACAATGGGCTATTGGCGACGGTCTGGGAAACATCCCCGAGGATGATCCGAAGACATGCCATCACAATTTTGATCCTCTGCAGAGGGGATGGCACCCCCGCTTCGGTAGCCCGACGACCTGCGCGCGAAGTCGAGCACTTTACGGTAGCACAGTTTAACGAGGACCAATACCGCACACCCTCGGTCCCTACGTAGACTGATCCAAGTGGTCACCCACCCGCACACTGACCGCAGCCAGTGATGCTTGACTTCGGTGATCTGCTGGGAACCGTGTCTTAACGATCAGTCCACTGCGGGACCTACCTCTCAAAGCACAGTGGATAAGCACAAATTCTCATCAACTCAACTCTCAGTTCAAAAAAGTGACGTCAGATCGACAAAAATTGTTTGTTTGGATTGTAGGGGTATGGAATAAAATAAGTTAGCAAGTGCATCAAGTCATTTTTGTTATCTTCTTAGATTGATAAGTTTAAATTGTCAATACTTTTCAATATTTCTTCTGACTCAAAATTCAGGTATGTTAACTCAAGATTCTATTATAGAGACATCCACCATATTTAGTGCAAAAGTTATGTTCGGAACAAAACAATAAAATTATTTGTTTTACATATTTAAATACTTAGCAGTTTATATTAAAATTTACGGTCCCACTAGCAGACGAAATGTAAAATACGGCGATTTGTTAGTCTCTCACTATAGTTTTTGCCACAACACTTTTTTTATGACACTAATTCCTGGAACATTCAGGTTATTTTAAGCTTTTTTAAAATTTTAAGGTTACATTCAAGTTACTTGCATTTACTTAATTTATCTTTGATATTATTCAAAAATAACCTAATTAATGTAATTCGTTAAAATTATTTCAGATTTATTTTGTAACAGCTGAATATTACATTAAAAGTTTATTAGTTGTTTATTTGTATTAAAACTTTGTTTGAAATGTTTACAATAACTTATTTGGAAAATTACTTATTACTTAACTTATGACATCCAATTCTAAATTTCAAGGTTACATTCAAGTTGGTACATTTACTTAATTTATCTCCGATATTATTTAAAATTGACTTAATTACTGTCATTCATTAAGATTATTTCAGATTTATTTTGCAAGAGATGAATGTTGCATTACAACGTTATTAGTTGCTTATTTGCGTTAAAACTTTACTTGATATGTTTACATAGACTTATTTCGAGACTTACTTCTTACTTAACTTACTTATTGCTTACTTAACTTATAACTTAAGTAAATTTTTTTTTCCTTCAGTTTTAGAAATGAACCACATTTTGTGCTTCAATAGAAATACAGTCGGACTTCAATTTAACGAACTTCTATTTTGCGAAGTTCTGTATATCTACGATTTTTTTCGCGGAACCAAGAACATTTTGGAAATATCTTCATAAAATAACTTCCAAATAGTGCAGGTAATTTTATATTTAGCGGAACTTTTCTTTAAGATCAACTTTCCCTATTTTCCAAAATATTTCGGGACATTTTAAACTTTTAAACGCATTTTATGGGGAAATTAGGGGAGCCACTTAACTTTTTAGAGAAAGCGGTAAAATTCTTTTCTCTTTTTGTTAGCATTTCAAACGAAAAACTCAGACAAAATTAACGGATTTTATCAGCAGCCATTAAACTTAAGAACGTGTGTGGTAATATAAGTTTAAAATTACTTTTATAATAAATGCATCTATAATAGTATACATAAATTTAGCTTTTTTTTTAGTTGAAAATGTATGTAGCATGATAGTGTCACACTGGATAATGTTTTGCTCTATTCTTGCTTTCCATGCAGATTTCTTTTATGGTTAAAATTTATAAAATAAATAGTAAATACTAGTTAACAAGACAAAGGTGTAACCATTGCTGTTTTAATTACGTCTAGTGTTTATGAATTTAAACTTGTTTTGTGTTTCCATTTATCGAATTTTCCGTATAACGAACTTATTAAAGGGATTTAGCGACTTCGTTAACTAGAGATTCGACTGTAGTTTTCCATTTGGCATGTTTTCAGAAGTGGACACTATTAAAAGAAATATAGCATCGTATTTTTATTGCGTTGTACTTTAATAGTCATTAAGAATAACAAACAAGAGTTTTTAACCCTTAAAATGACTCTTCCTCGGGAAACTTTCGAGAACAAAAAAAATGGGAAAAAATTAAGGAAAATTCCTTTTTAAAAGTCTGCCTTCATAACGATGGATCGGAGACGCTATTAAATTTCCGGACTGGGATATATCATCAATTGTCCGGCTCTCCTTAGGATGTGGTTCGACGTCCGGGAGTTTTTGTTTCATTTTCTTTTTTTACCTCTCATTAGTGATGTTTTTTTGGGAACGAGGCTAAAATGTTGAATCCCTAGGGATTATATATATGTCCCTTTTATAGGGAATAGTCAGTTGTGGTAGGGATTAAAAAGTTTGTTCGAAATGATGATCCTCTTTTTTCTTCTTTTTTCTTTCTTTTCGGAATGCGGCTTTTTCGATTAAATTTTTTTACGAGAGACGATTGATAAACAAGCGCAGTTCTACCTTGGCTTTCAACAACCCCATTGCTTTTGCGTTCCGATGTAAAAAATCACGGTTCTCAGTAGAACACCGAAGTCACTAACTGCTGTCAGTACGCGGGTGGGTGACCATTTTGATCAGCCTGCGTAATGACCTAGTCTAATCCTGAAGGAAAATCCTGAGCTATGTCAAAATTGTCTGAAAATATACTAGCTTTTATGAAAATAGTTTATAAGATTCTGGGTGCAATATATTAATAGTAAATGAAATCACACATACAATGAGCTGCATAGTCTGGTATTCACAACCCCAATAAATTGCATCGGACTTCCTGGACGCATCTGCCGAATGGACTGATTCTTAACATCCAGAATCTTTTAACAAATTGGGTCCCCTCAGTAGGTAGATCGTAAGGACACGGTTCCCAGTAGAACACCGTGTCGAAGTCAAGCATCACTGGGTTTTCACATCGAAGTCAAGCATCACTGGGTGCGGTCAGTAAGCGGGTGAGTGATCATTTTGATCAGCCTGTGTAGGGACCGAGGTTGTGCGGTATCGGTCGTCGTTAAACTGTTCTACCGTAAAGTGCTTGACTTCGCGTGCGGGTCGTCGGGCTACCGAACGCCACCTCTGCAAGGGATCAAAATTGCGATGGCCTGTCCTCGGATACATCCTCGGGGATGTATCCCAGACTGTCGCCAATAGCCCATTGTGCAGCTCTAGTGTGACGTAAATAAAGTACCTACCTACCTCTAGTGTAAAAATGTTTTGCTGAAACTCTACTGGGCACTTTGGAAACAATAGAAAGTCAAAAGACTCTCGTACTAAGTGACACCGCATATTCCTCACAGAGGTACCAATATTGGGATGTTTAGATTTTTTAATATTGTTCCTAGAATAGCCCATATAGGGGTCCACATTGGCCAGTATAGAACCCATATTGGCTAAATAACGGGTATAAAATATCAGGGTGAATTTGACAATTCTATAGAGCAGTGCTTCCAAAAGTTTGGTACGCGTACCCCCAGAGGTACGGGAACAGCTTAGCGGAGGTACGCATTCTTATGCGAAATATCTTGCAACAAACGAACATTTCTAGAAATTTTATTTGAAAACAAAGCTAGTCATAAAAATTTACAAATACGTATTTTTCTATTGGCTATTTTGTGCAGAGTTAACAGTTAATAATGAGTGGTGTTGTCAGCCAGTTGTGATTTTTAACTTTTGGGCAATTTTTTTATAGTAAAAAATACATATATTTTTCTATTAGTGGTACACAGCGTTACGAAAAATTTAGAAAGAGTACCCAAAAGTCATAAGTTTGGGAAACACTGCTATATAAGACCGATATTGGCAGTTTTTATTTTCGACTAAAAACTTTCATTTTCTTTTTTTTTTTTTAAAGAATTAGTTTTAAAAAATTTCATAACTGATTTTACACTAATTCAAATAGGCTTAGCATGGTTGGCAAAGCAAACTATATAAGATTTCTGGAGTTGGGGTGCATCAGCGAGCAGGGGCCTCACTAGTATCACATAAACGGTACGAAATTTATACCGCAAATGCAAGTATTAACAACTAAACATGAGTTTTAAATACATGCATCAACATTGCGCCTAAGGAGCAAATAGCAGTTTTTTTTCTTGCTAAATATTCCGCCTGTTTATCTGTCCCACTGTGCACCACTATTGATAATTTTTTTGCACTCATAAAAAAAAAAATTAAACCAATAAAAGTATTCAAAGATTAATTTAATTCCGCAGTTTTATGTACAGATTAATTTTCTCCTTTCGATTTTAATTGTGCAAACCTTTTTTTTATTTTTATTTCTGGTGAGAAAAATTATTTAATAAAAGAAAGGGGGCGGGGATAAAATTCCAGTAGAGATGTAAACACAAGCTGCATGAATAAACACTATTTAGCCTGAATAATCCAAACATTCAGGCTGATCTAAATGCCTTAATAAACCTCGAATATATGCGCTTAATTAAATGCCCAGAGGATACCTTTAAGAATTGTTTGTAGAAACTATCGTTTTCTAAATAGGGGTGAGGATGGATGACACTGGATTATTCGATTTCGAAGGAATTCCCAGGGGGGCAGACACTCTAATTAAAGGACGGAGTGCTTTAAAAAAAAATGGCGGTGTTCATTGCTCCAATAGTTTTTTTTTTTATTTTAAACATTTATTTGTAGTCGAATTTTTGATTCTCGGGGGAGTTGAGTTGTTTTCAGCATTTGTGAAGTTCTAAACTGTATTATTTATCGTTTGCTTCCACTAAAAAAAAAATTCTCGAGCTGCGAAGTTTTCTCTCCAAATAACGTTAATACATACTTGTCTTATTAAAAAAATGTTTTCCAAATTCTCAAGGTAATTTTCGCTGCTTCAATTTAAACTCTTATTTTATTTACGTTTTTGCTAACTCTCTTTCATATCGGTGAGAATGGAATCTTCTGTCGGATATAAGATCCCCTTTCCAACCATCTAGAGCATCGAAATTACTGGACTGCTTCAAAAGGCTGATGACAATGCAAGCTTCAACAGTTTCCTGACTGAATTTATTTTATTTCATATCAGTCGTTGAACAACCGACCCAATTTTTAGGTTTATGACTATTAATGTTCAACTACGTAGCCTTGTCATTTTGAACCCAATTCAGGAGACAAGGGAACTCCTGGATCAAGTATTGGGAGAAATTTCCCTATTGGAGGACTTTCTGATGGAACTAACCGGCATTTGCGTTACATGGAGAGGAAGACCAAGAGAACCTCCCACGGTTAGCCTGACGGCAAAGGGACTCTAACCCATGATCTGTCTACCATTAACGATATTCCACGTCAGCACTATGGTTGGTGCAAGCCGGATGCGGAATTCGTTTCGAACAGCCATTACTACGATTCGAACCAGGTTCACCTCATTGAAAGGCGAGAGCTCTATCCCCTGAGCCTCCACAACTCCAAGAACCTCATCTTTTTTTTTTTTTTTTTTTTTTTTTTTTTTTTTTGTTGTTGTTGTTATATTCGTCATTGAACCAATCCAGAAGACAAGGAAACTTTATCTTCTAAAATAACGTTATCTTGTAAAATTTTTGTTCGATAAAAAGTAACGTAATTTTTATACTATTGTGCATAATACCAGACCAAGACTATATCAAATGATGTCGCACTTTCCAACACAAACGAAAAATCGAATTGTTAAAACTAAATACACCCGTCATCTTAAAGTAATAATTCATTCGGCTGCCGCATTTATTAATTTTACCATCGAAATTTTATTAAAAACATTTTATTAAGTGGCAACCATTAAACGCTTTCATTTAGTTTCGAAATAATCACTATTCAAACGTTATGGGGGAAAAAAAGGATGTAAAAGACATCATTTCAACCCCATTAACCCTCGAGGCTTGGGTTTGGAGAACCCGCCTTTGATTACTTTAGTGAAATGCACCGATTTTAAAGATGCATTTTGGAACATTCATCGAAATTTCCTTTTCGAACGATAAGGCCCTCAGATCGAGTGATTAAAGACTTGAAGGCGAAAACATTTTATTCTCGTTTGATGTTAGAATCAGGAACGGTATAATAATTTTGAAAAAGAATCTCCTTTGAAAATTTTACCTCATTAAGAGTTTCGAAATAAAATTAAACGGACCCGGTGAATTTCATATTTGGGAATCCATATTAATTTTTAAGATGAGAAAAACTATTAACTCTAAATTTTTAATTATTGCTTCCAGTTTATTGCGCTAAGATTCAATTTGAAGTAGAGTGGTGGGACGTTTAATAATAACCCTTGGCGTGAAAAACTTGGGGCTCAGCGAAAGGAAATTTTATGAAACTGTTAATTAACGCAAGTACCGTCAGATTAAAAAAAAAAAAAAATTATTTTAGTTGACATCCTTCATTCTGCGAGTCCTGTCTTCTGGAAATAAAGAACTAGCGAAGCAATAAAATATCTGGATCCTTTTTCTGTTAGATTATTGTGGAATTACAATTTTTTAATGTGTATAAACTTCACGAAGTTCAGAAAATGATGTAATTTTTATTAAAAACGGTAAAATGATACCTTGTGATAACCACTTATGGGCAATTTTTAAGTTTTAAAAGTGGCTTACAATTTTTTAATGTTTCATGTAATTTACACTAGCACAAACAAATATCAATGTTTATAATTAAATTTAAAAATCAGCCTTCTTTCCTATTAAGCTTCAAAATTTATTGTCAAAATTGATTAATAATTTTAAAAATACTATTAATTAATTTCAAAAATGATTCAATCTGAAGAATGTTTATTAATTTTAAAAAAAATTATTAAACATTCTTCTCAATTAATTAATAATTTTAGAAAAATTTATATTAGGTGATTTAATGTTGTTGCATTCATAACACTTTTGCATTTTAACATGTGATGAATCAAAGCTCAGATTCTCAAAAAATGTTCATGTTCAGCGTTCTAAATGTCCCGAATCTTAAACCAATAATTAAAATCATAACTGACTTTTTGAAAATTGTAATCGTGTGAAGCTAAAGGGGTAATCTTTAAATTGGAAATTAGACACTTGACAAAAGTAATACTATCCCGACAAAAGTAATATTATCTTTAATATTATTCCAAAACGCATTTATGAATGAAAGAAAATCGATATGCGTCTGCAAATATATACATCCATTAAATTAAAACTGTAAACAAGTTAAATAAATAAAGACACGGCATCAAATTTAATATTAACTTTTAAAACTCGACAGAAGAGCGGCGATGACTCAGGGGATAGAGCTTTCGCCTTCCAATGAGGTAAACCGGGTTCGAATCCATGCGATGGCTGGTCGATACGAATTCCGCATCGGGCTTGCACCGACCACAGTACTGACGTGAAATATCCTCAGTAGTAGACGGATCATGGGATAGAGTCCCCTTCCCATCAGGCTAACCGTGGGAGGTTCTCGTTGTCTTCCTCTCCATGTAACGCAAATGCGGGTTAGTTCCATCAGAAAGTCCTTCACGAAGGCAAATTTCTCCCAATACTTGATCCCTTGTCTTCTGGATTGGGTTAAAAATGACAAGGTTACGGAGTTGAACATTAAGTAGTCGTAAACCCGAAAATTGGGTCGGCTGTTCAACGACGGTTATGAAATAAAATATAAAATACCTTTCATGCGTATTTCTTTTATTGTTCTGAGTCGAATCCTTCGGCAGCATAAATAAAGGGTAAGGTTTGCCCTGTTTTGAGTGTTATCCCTTATTTGGCAAATATTTATGTAATATATCACCTTTTGATATTTTTTGGGTTGCTTGTAAAGTCTTCCGCATTTAATTGTTTGTTAAAATTTAAATAGAAAGAATGCGCTACATTGTGTCCCGCAGTGGTCTGATCAGTAAGACATGGTTCCCCCAGTAGATCACCGATGTCAAGCATCACTGGTTGCGGTTAGTGTGCTGGTGTGTGGCCACTTGGATCAGTCTGCGAATTGACCGATGGTGCTATCGTAAAGTGCCAGACTTCGTGCAGGTCGTCAGGCTACCGAAGCGAGGGTGCCACCCCCTCTGCAGAGAGTCAAAATTGTGATGGTATGTCTTCGGATCATCCCGAGGGATGTATACCAGACCGTCACCAATAGCCCGTTGTGCGACGTAAATAAACTACAACAGAGTGATATAGTAGAAACTATTAGAATAATAATATTGGATGGTGCGCTTTTTCAAGTTTACGCGAAAAAATCAATCGGTAGTAAGTAATACGGAAGTCTTACGACGAATTTTAACCCCTAGCACCATCTGTGCTTAGTTTTACACGCCATCCATATGTATTTGTCAAAAGTGTATTTTTTCAGAGCTATCCCGAAACGCTGAAAAGAATCCTTGGAGTCTTAGAATTTCATAAATACGAGTAGTTAGTATATTCTACTATTAGAATTAAGGTCCAGACTCCGAGTGAATTTTTTCATTTTGATGTCACAGAATTTCTGTCTGACAGATCATATTTTTTCACAGAACAACCTATCTTGGTTAAGAGGACGAAAGTCTTTTTCAATTCCTGCTACTCTCCCTATATATCTTGTTGAAATATCCAATCATTAATAAAATACTTTTTATTCATCCATTCATGTTCAAATGCAATTTTTTAATCTTGTAGTGGATGACACTTGATGTTAATATAGAGTTTTCAAGTATTAATTCATAAATTAAATTTAATGAATTAATTTCATCTTCATAAGGGAGACAAAATTTTAATTATTTAATAAGAAGTAACTAAAATAAAAAATTTCTTTGCGACCAAAGAGGGAATTGACTTTAAATTTTTTTTTAATTTTTATTTTTACTTGTTTTACAAAAGAGATTTTAAAAAATACTACGGGAAGGAGAACTATCACAACGGCATGAATTGCAAAGTTATTTTTTAAAAAGAATATTTTTATTGGCGTTTTAAATTATTCCTTTTCTCCCATAAATTGAAACAAAAAGAGCGGCAAATGTTTTAGTAGGTATGACTGCATCAGTTCCTCTTATTATTATATTCAAATGGTAAAAAGCTACTCTGATCAGAGAACCTCTTTTTCCAAACGAATTTGATTTTCAAAACTAACTGGAGATCGTCAGGCAATATTTTATTTAAGATCGAAGAGAGAACTAAAATTGGCACAGCACTTGTCAAGCATAAAAATTTTAAAGCAGCGATTTTCCTGTCTGATTGAAAACCATTATTCTTTACTAAAACTTATGTTCCGGAGAAGATTTTTTTTATTTCTCCTTTCATTTTTAAATTAACTGTAACCGTGGAAATTCGCATAAGCCGATCACCGTTTTCCAATAAACGCGCTTGCTTTCTTTCCTAAGTAAAAGGAGCGCACGTCGGACATACAATCAAAGTTAAGTGGAAAGGTGGGGTAATCGGATTACATGAATTTGCCCTCAATTTGGTTATTGATTATTCAAATAAAAATAGCCCCAAAAAATTTCTGGAATATTTTTACGATGCGTGTAAACTGCCAACTGATTTCCATTTTGAAACACTCTTACTTACGCTTAAAAAAAAAAAAAAAAAAAAAAATCGTTTTCGCGGTGAATTGAAACTTAACATTCTCGTTTTGACTGATAGTTTCAATTGTAAATTCTAATTTAGGGTTCTTTTTTCCATATGTAAATTTGTTAGCACGAGTTGATTTTCGTTCTTTATATTTTTAGCTTTTCTCGAACTATCGATGCGTCTTCGTGTAAGCATCGACATTTTATTACGTCACAGCGTTTTTATGCGTAATTTATAAATAAATATTTATTAGTAAGCGATTATTTCTGTAGTGCTTTATAATTTGCATTTTATTTCTGTTATCATTAATTATAAAAACCTATAAACAGCTTATTTATGTTTTAAAATATTATAATACAGCCATTTTTTTTAATTTTTAAATCGTCTGCAAAGTGATATTAAACTCTTTCGTTATCATCTGCAAAGAGTAACAGTATTGATTATCGTTTGACTGTTTGTTTCAGTTTTAAATTCTAAGTTAATTTTTATGTTATATTTACGTTTGCTGATATGAGTTAATTTATATTCTTTTTATATTAGTATAGTACGGTTTTGTAGTATAGTGCATCAAAAGATATTTAACTTCTTTTTTTTTTTGTAGAATTGGGTACTTGCAACTCGAGAAGAATATCGCTGAAATCACAAAGTTGAGTCGAATTATGTAGTTGTGCACGGCGTGCTAGCGTTATAACCATTAGACTTGGTTTATTATCATGTTGAATCGATTTTCGGATCAGATTTAATTGAATATCTGGGCTGCAAGCGACGTCAATCGTGTGTACCTGATTGGAATCATGGAATAAGCAAATTTCATGGCTTACCTCAAGGCCGGATTAACGTATAAGCTAAATAAGCTGTAGCTTTGGGCCCCGAGATGGCAAGGGCCCCCAGATCCCACTTTTTTATTTTAAAGTTTTATTCAGAGCTGAAGCCCGAAATACATTTCTTTTTCTTTTTTACATTATCGGGCACTTTTCAAAATCTAATCGAAGTGTTTACAAATATAAAATAATTGTTACTCTTCACTTTTCTAACCAAAAGAGCAATAAAGCGCTCTTTTGACTGATGAAATATCCCCGTTTTCGCAACTACCACCCACAGAGTTGTCAAATAGCAGCCTCATTTTACACTGGGGGAAAATGCTTTTAGCTTCTTTAAATTGCCTTGGGCATTTTTGTCCTTATTTCGGAAATATCGGATATCCACAGAAACACCCTTTTTTCTGATTTCTGGTCATAAATTGCATGGAACAAAAAATTTCCAGGGCTGTAAATAGGGGGAGGTGGAATATATATAAAAAAAACTTTTCTTCAAAAAATACACACTTTTTATGTAAATAAAATGTAAGTTATTAATTTCTAATTGTTTACTATTTTTAAATTTATAGCATCGAAATATTTATTTAGATATATAGAAGAAAATTAAATGAATTTAATGAATTAATTAAATGAACTGCATTGTTTTACAAAAATAATTTATCTACATTTTTAGTATTTAAAATAAGTGTAAAAGTCAAAATGAAAGAATATTTCCAAGATTGGATTTGACATTCAATGCTAAGGTCCGATTTTAGTATTTATGTCTAAATAGTTAGTGCGGAAGTAGTAGAACACAGTAGTAGAGAAAAAAGTACGATATTTCTCGCAAAAAAAAAATTAATTTTGGTAACAAAACCAAAATATATGGTACCTAAACCATTCATTTGGTAATTTTTCCGTTAGCATTGCAACAGTTTATCGAAAAGTTTGGTTTTAAAAATTATAGCTCTTATTACCAATTATTTATTAAAAATGCATAACTGAAAATTAAAATAAACCGAATTATTGATTATTATGCCATTGCTCTAAGGGAGCGGCTCCCAATTATTGGTTAGGCTTCCCTCTATGGAATCCAAAATAATCAATCTTCTATCGGCGGAACTCCGACATTACGATCAAAAATATTTTAGATAGTTGTGAATGTTATAACCTAAGAAAAAGACTATTTTTAAAATATTTAATTGAAGGAATCGTTGCATCGTTTTATCATTAACAATCATTATATTATTAATAAGGTTTTATATCCGACAGTTAAATTTGCAGTCCTTGTGCTATATCTAGTCTAGTTTTGAATTTATTTCTGGTATACATACATAAGCTGAAAATGAATAAAATAAGCCGAATTATGGCTTACTTCTAAATGAACTGAAGAGACTTGTTATAAACGTTAAAAATGGCAATTTTGAAAGCATTCTCTTTCATAAAAGAATTTAGTTATTTTATTTTGATTTGAAGAGTGCTGTATGAAATACTAATGCAATAGTATTTTATAAATTATTAATTATTCTCTTCCAAATTAGGAAAAAGTAGGTTGTTCAACATTCAACATATTGTTTTCAGAAATATATTTTCATTTAAAAAATGCCATTTCTAAGTAATTGGTATTTTACTTTAAATAATTTAATAAAGATAATCGAACGATTATATAAAATATAATTTATAGGCTGGATCTAAATACAATCAGAGACTATAAAAAGAACTAACTAGAAGTTATAAAAGTATTCATCCCTGGTTATAAAAAGTACTAATTCACGAAACCTCTTTAACTCTCTCCGGAACCCTAAAGTTCCATCGAACACAGTTTGAATTGTTTTTCTAGGGTATCATGATGAAATTACCAAAATTTACCACATTTACTACCGAACAGCATGGTAAAAAACTATATTTTTATTATGTTAATTTCATGAGAAGTCATGACCAGATCTCTACGGAAAAAAATTACCCTGATTTTTGGTGTTCCCATAAATACCGTAAATTTTACTATGTTCTAATAGTTTTGACCATTCTTTTTATTTATTTTTTCTCAGTACGGTCAGTACCATTGTTCGCATTTCATAAAAGGCTCTGTACTATGGCATGCAAACACATGTGTTTTTCTCAAAATTTCTGAAGGTATTCTTTGGTACCTCAAATTTTTAAAAAAATGTTTTATCGCAAAATTGAAGACCCCCCCCCCCAAAAAAAAAACACATGTCTAATTGTTTTATACGAAGAGCATATCCGGAAATTTTCAACAACAAAAAAAATCACAAATGTCAAGTATCCAAAAGATTCTTAGTTTATTAAATTAAAAAAATAAATAAATAAAAAATATCCCGCAAGGCAGGTGTGTATATTTGGGGATGATGATTATGAAATCTAACGCAAAACTGAGAGATTGTGGGTTCTATTTCAACTGATGACAGTTTTTAATTTTTATTTCTTAATACTGAAAAATGTTTTTCTTATTTTTTTTAAAAAACATGCATGTTTAAAAACTAATAATTTAGCAATTATGTAGGAAACTAGAAGACTCCATCCCTTTTTTCCATTTGCTCACCAACCCTCGTGGTTGCTTCCCATTAATCATTGCAGATTAAGAAAAAAACGATCTATTTCCATTATTTTTTTTTTTTTTTTTTTTTTTGTGTGCAAAAATTACGATTGAATTGCCATTTACATTTCGAAGATGACTAAATTTAGGCAAATCAATAAAATTGGTAGCAATCAATAAAATTATAAAATTGACGCCTCCCGCAGAGTTATTACTCAGTGAGGATGGGTTCAAGAATTGAAGCATCCTCCCCCCCCCCCGAATGGATCTTGATTTGAATCCCAGTGATGGCTGCTCGATAAGAATTCCACATCCGACTCGCACCGACCACAGTGCTGACATAAAATATCCTCAGTGGTAAACAGATATGGGTTAGTTCCATCAAAACAACCTCCACGAAGACAAAAATTCTTTCAATACTTGATCCTGGAGTTCCCTTGTCTACAGGATTGAATTCAAAATTACAAGGCTACGGAGTTGAACATTAGTAATCATAAACTCCAAATTGGGTCAGCTGTACAATGACTAATAAAAAATAAAATTATAATTTGGCCGGGATAGCCTGGTTGGCAGGGCGATGGACTCTCGTTCCTGAGAATGGGAGTTCGAATCCAGCCAGCCGAAGAATACCCATGCATAAAATGGTGACTGTTGCATGTTAAATCTTTCGGGTTCACAAAGTCCTTCAAGTCCTC
The DNA here is from genome assembly GCF_982258835.1 of Parasteatoda tepidariorum. Classification (NCBI taxonomy): domain Eukaryota; kingdom Metazoa; phylum Arthropoda; class Arachnida; order Araneae; family Theridiidae; genus Parasteatoda; species Parasteatoda tepidariorum. Next base: position 5,457,518 of record NC_141757.1, on the reverse strand, counting down.
ATATCACATCTATACCTCTATCACATCTATACCTCATATCATATCTATATCACATCTATACATCTACATCTATATCTATATAATAAAAAAAAACAATTGAGAAAAAAATTCGTAAAAAATCATTTAAAATTGTAAATAACATGTATTCAGAATCTAAAAAGAAAAAAAAAACTCTGTTAAATATATAATGGCCCTTCCAGCATGCCAAATTTTTACTCTTAGCTTAAAATGCGCTTATGATATGTTTCTGTTGTAACTTTTTTTTCTCCCTCTAGAAATATGTGCAGTAAAAGAAAGGTTCTGCATTATAGTCTCATCACAATCACATTTAACAATCAAGTAATATTATCAAATGCTTTAATAATTTAATACTCAACAATAAAAAATGACAGTTTACTTTAGGTGTATAGAAATAGAATTGAACTTATAAGGGCCCCATCATTTTCAGTAGCTTAGGGCCCCGCCAAGCTTAAATCCGGCCCTGGCTTACTTACGTTTAACGTTGCTTGCAGGTACCAAATTATTGATGTATCTTTTTGTAAACATCGCTGTTTATAGATATCTCATTCGACATTTATAAGCGATCATTTCTGTAGCGCTCTATGACCTACGGTTTATTCTTCTTGTTATCATTAACTTCATAAAGGAAAAAATCAACAACGGATTTTTGTTTTGAAATTGAAATATTCTTACGTAGTATTCGAATGACAAGACATTAAGGTTGTTCTGTGAATTTAACTGCCACAACGAATAAAGTAAATAAATATTAAAGTACCATGATATAAACTCTTTTTTAAAAAAAATCAAATAGTGGGTAGCAAATATCACTGATGCCAACTTTAAAATATTTGGAAAAATAGAATCGTCTGTTGTTAAATTTAAAGCAATGGCTAACGCTCAACCAATCAGAAGACTCCATTTTGTTTTGGTTCATCCAGCTCGTACCGTTCGTCGTAGAATGTTCTAATATCGACCGCGATCTTCCTCGTGATTCGAACAATCTGTATGCCAAAATGGAATATTTTTATCCAAATAAGTGAGAACAATTAGCATAACTTTATTTTATGATTTGCATAATTTTGTCCAATGTTGAATTCTAACGGAAATAACTGGGTTTTTTTCATTTGGAAAGAGTTCTACAGTTCAGTTGTAATGAATTCTTAAGCCTTACTTTATTCACTGATAGAGAAGACGCTATTTAAATGCTGAGACCCCAATATTTAGAGCTAACTTAACTGCATACGGTGTGAGTAAGTAACGAAAAAATACATTTTTTCAATTCTTACTATTAGTTCACGCTCTCCCTATATATTGTTCAAATTTTCAATCTTTAATAAAATACTTTTTATTCATACACTCAAATACAAATAATTTTTTTTTTTTTTACACTTGCAGTGGATGACACTTGAAGTTAATCCAGTTTTTTTTTCTAATATTAATTCATTCATTAAATTTAATGAATTAATTTTAGTTTTATACGAGAGAAAAAATTTTAACAATTTAATAAAAAGTAACTAAAGTAAAAATTTTCTTTGTTGTCCTAGGTAGAGGAATTGACTTTAAATATTTTTGCTATTACTTGCGAATAATGAAAATAGCACTTTAAAATTATGGAACTAAAAGAGGGATAAAAATTGAAAATTAAACTTAAATCGGGAAGAGACCACCAACTAATGAAGTAGGCATAATCCGATTTCCCCGGCATCAACCGAGTGGGGAGGGAGGGAACACATCATTAGCCCGTTTTAAAGAGATGGGGATCGTTCTAACTTTTCTCCGGAAAGGTGATTACACCGTTTATACCCATGCCTCATAAAATGACTACCTATAATTAATCCGTAGCTGCCTTTTCGGAAGTTTAATTACGGCAATAATCTCTCTCCCTCCCCTCTTTGTTCTTAAAACATTCCTCCAAGACTGTCCTCTTATTTTTGGGAAGTGGGGTTATTTCAATTCCAGGAGAAGCCGGAGTTTTCTGAAGGTGTTAATTAGTCCGGGGACCGCTAAAGCAAATTGCTTTGCAAATCACGATTTCGAATTGTATTTAATGTCGAGAAATTTTCGTTTAAGAACTATTTAAACTGATAAAAGACAGTAACTTTAGTTCGATATTATTAATATTCGTAGAATAGTTCCTTTTTTTCTTCTTCTCTCCGATTCGTTTTCGTTTAAGAAGAATTGTAGAATATTCGCTGAAAAATACAATTTAAAATCGCTTCATATTTATTTTTGTGTGATTCACTCATATTGAGTGAATGATTAGAGAAACTTAATTTTTTAATGAGTGAAAACTTTGATCAGTTCTTAAAAATAATTCGATTTTTGCTATAGGGGCGATACAATATCTACTATGTATATAGCTACGATATAATATTTATAACGATATACATAAGAGCAGTTCTTTTTTTCCCCTCTCCGATTTGTTTTCGTTTAAGAAGAATTGTGGAATGACTATATTCGCTGAAAAATACAATTTAAAGTTTTCATTAAATCGCTTCATATTTATTTTTGAGTGATTCACTCATATTGAGTGAATGATTATAGAAACTTAACTTTTTAATGAGTGAAAACTTTGATCAGTTTTTAAAAATAATTCGATTTTGGCTATAGGGGCGATACAATATCTACTATGTATATAGCTACGATATAATATTTATAACGATATACATAAGAACAGTTATTTTTTTTCCCTCTCCGATTTGTTTTCGTTTAAGAAGAATTGTGGAATGGCTATATTCGCTGAAAAATACAATTTAAAGTTTTCATTAAATCGCTTCATATTTATTTTTGAGTGAATCGCTTATTTATTCATTTTAAGGGAATGATTTTTAGTGAGTGAAAATTTTGATAAGTTCTTAAAGAATTCTTATCTGCTATAAAAAGAAAAAGTTACGTGCCTTATACTAGAAGTAAAGCTTTTAACTTATGCTAGATTGCTATAAAAAGTCAATAGTTTTACAATGAGCCACGATGGCTCAGGAGCGTTCGCCTTTCTATGAAGTGAATCTGGTTCGAATTCCAGTGGTGACTGGTCGATACGAATCGCATCCGGCTTGCACTGACCACGTGAAATATCCTCAGTGGTGGACGGATCATGGGTTAGAGTCCTCTTGCCGTGAGGCTAACCGTGGGAGGTTGTCGGGGTCTTCCTCTCCATGTAATGCAAGTTCCATCAAAAAGTCCACCACGAACGCAATCTTTCTCCCGATGCTTGATCCTGGAGTTCCCTTGTCTTCCGGATTGGGTTCAAAATTTCAAGGCTACGTAGATGAACATTAGTAGTCGTAAACCCAAAATTGGGACGGCTGTTCAACGACGGTTATAATACTGAGTCATTAGTTTTGTTTAAGAATAGGTTGATATCCAAGCTAAGAATGTGTTTGAGACAACTGATTAGCATTAAAACTCATGAGAACCATGTTTTTCAAATCAATTTTTTTTTAAAATCATTAAACATGCAAAATGGTTTTGTTTTTGAGGCTAATTTGTAGTGTCATTTCATGAACAGATTTTTTTGCTAGGGGTCACATTAGTCTAACTTGCGTATTTTAACTTTGATTTATATTAAAATAAGGGATTTGTCAGAAAAAAACTTCCAGTTGCCTCGATCCGAAATTTTTAAAATAGTATTAAAAATATAAAAAAGGTGATTTTTTTTTTTAATGTGCATATTGCTTCTTTAAACTTAGTTAATTGGTTGAAACTCAATTTGGACTTCCAAAGTCAATGTATTATATATTTTTAACGACGAATATACAGTCGGACTTCTATTTAACGAACTTCCATTTTGCGATTTTTTTCGAACAGCCCAGAACTTTTTGGAAATTTCTTCCGAAAATAATTTCCAAATAGCGAAGTAAATTTTATATTTAATGGAACTTTCCTTTGAGATCCACTTGCCCTATTTTCTAAAATATTTTGGAACCTTTCAAGCTTGTTGACGAATTTTATGACGGAAATGACTTTGAATTGATTTTCAGGCAAACTTAACTTTTAGAGAAAGCGGTAAAATCCTTTTTTTTTTCCCCCTTCCCTTTTTTTTTTTCCTTTCTTCCCTTTTTATTTGTTTTATTTGTTTTATTTCATACAGATATCTATGCCAAAAATCAATTAACGAGAAAGTACAGCAGACATTTCTAAAGCATGGTACTATGATGTTAGAGATCGTACTATTCGTAACAGTTTTGCTAAAGCTGGATTCGTAATCAGTGCGGAGAATTAGGAAAGTTCGGAGGACGAGGTTGACATTCCTTTAGAAGAACTTAAAAAAATGTGAGTAGAGCTAAGAGAACCACGAAATTAATGATTAATGATTTATCTTTTTATTGATTCTGAAGCGGCAACCGCAGAAACATTAACTGAATCAGATATTTTGGACAGTATGAAAAATAAAAACAATACAGCAATAAGTTGTGAGGAAGAAAGCTAAAATGATGAAGAAATCACTGAACTTTCATATGATAAAATGTTAAAAGTCATTTGAAACAATTAGATAGTAGATAATAATTAACAAGATAAAGCTTTATCCATTGCTTTTTTTAAATTTATATCCAGTTTCATGAATTTAAAACCAGTTTTGTGCTAAAATATTTCAAATGGTGATTTTTTATTTAGCTAATTTTCTATATAGCGAACTTTTTTTCGGGATTTAGCGATTTCGTTAAATAGAGGTCCGACTGTATAAGTGAAAACACTGATTCAGAGTACCGATAATCAGAAAATAAACTCTTTGGGGACTATTTAATAAAATTTCTATCGACTATTTCATTTCTATGTAGTTTTGAACAATGATCATTCCTCAAATTTTATCATAATTTTTTTTATTTGAAGATTTATAATATGTACACAAATTCGAAGGATTCATGTAAAGTTCAATTTTTTACAAAGAATTCCTTATTTTAAAAATCTACACAAGATGGTCTTTCATCTGTTCTATTTTGATAGTTCTTGTTTTAAAAAGTGTCCTTGTGTAACAGTTTTTGTAAGACTAGATTACCACATTTATAAAAGTCACCAGCAATTGTTTTGTGGCTATTTTGCTAACCTTTGTCATTAGAAAGCGTTGAGCCGATGTAGTTGAGACAGAAAGGAAGGAATTTTATTGGTCCTCTTCTCCAACGACGTCGACATCCGGCTCTTGAAGACTTTCTTCCCTGCTGGACATCAGCCCTCGGACATCGTCCAGCAGTCTCGATGAGGAGTCTAGTTTTGTGTCCTCATTCATTTTCCTCAGTTGTTTCTTGTGTTTCATTCGTCTGTTTTGGAACCACGTCTTCACCTGCAATCATTTAGAAAGATTCTTTTCTATGCATGTTTAAGAAAATGGTCATAGCTCAAAATGCTTGTTTATGAAAATTGAGAAAAAATTTCTTTTTCCTGATTTTGTAGTGAATCATATTTGTCAATCAATGAAAAAAGTTTGCTATGAATATCTTAGAAATTCAAAAAAGTGTCAAGGAATTTTCTATACTTCGTTTCACCTCAAGGGAAAGGTAGGAAATGTAATTCTACGCTTTCGAAAAGTGGTTCTCCGTTATTTCGAAATTAATTACAGTCTAAATGTTAGTACAAATATAAATAAATGTGGTAAAGTAAGTATCTTAGAAGTTTTATCATGTTTAGATGTATTTAACTTATAAATACTTTCTCAGTAAAGCAAATGTACAAAGAAAGTGTTTTAGTTTGGCGATGAATTAGCTTCCGAAGACGAGGAGTTGGCGCGTTGGCTACGTTTTTGCACGGGTCAGCCAGTTCGCATCTCTTTTTCTCTTTTTTTTCCGCTTCATTTAAAATTAGTTTTGTTTAAATATTAATAAGAATATCAGTTTTTAAAAAATTATAATAAGAAAAATCTGGTTTTTAAAAATCATAATAAGAAAAATCTGGTTTTTAAAAGGCATAAGAAATCAGCTTACAATTAGTATCTCAAATCAATTATTATTAGAAATGCTTTGAAAAATTCTTGCTCTTTTCTGTATTTTGTTCAAAATTTCATTAAGATTCTTGGTAAAAAAAAATCGGCACTTAGCTTTTTTTTCAACACCACTTTCTCTCCTTTTTTTTGCTACCTTATACTAACTTAAAGAGACCCAGTTTCCATGACAACGGCTGCAATTCGGTCTACCTGCTTTTCTGTCCAGTGCCAACTTTAGGTGAAACGGAGTATAAGTAGTTTTTGTACTTTTTAAAAGGAATCTATAAAGTGTTTTCCCCAAATTTTATTTTGTACTTATTAAACAAGATTGGTTAAAAATGACACAGGCAATGTGGGGGGGGGGATCTTCCCCCATAAAATTATGTTTTATTTCCTTATACCATTCGTTTGTATGTACGGATGATTATTGTAAGATATTATTATTTTTTTTTATAAATTTTGTCCGATGATGCAAATTGAAATTTGTGAAAAATCAGATAGAGCTTGCTTTTAAAATGTACAAAAGCACTTAAAAAATTGCTTGAAACTTTTCAAATTTTAAACTATTTAAATCAGACTTTTTTCAAAAGTTGCCAAATACGATTCACTGCGAAATTACGAAATTTATAGATAATTTAAAACTATAGGTAACTTAATACGATACATTTGATTATCTATCGATCATCAACTACAACTATCTAATCTACTTGGAATAACACCCATTTTTATGATGTTATTTTATGCATATATTCTGATGATTTCGAAGTTCCAAGTTCGAACATTTAGATGATAGGGAAAAATATATTGGTTTTATACCCATTTTCGTTCCCTGCTGTCTCAACTTCTGCAAAACCAAGTATTTTATTGTACTCGAACAATTTTCGACAAACAAAAAAAATTCTTTAAATAGAAATGTTGATTAATTAAGAAAATTAAGAGACGAACTAAGCTTTCATTAAAGCATTAGAATTATCGTTGCTTTTAAACAGTTTGCCTTTTTCAAAAATTAAAATAATTACTTTTTAATTATAAATAAAGTTTCAATAAAAACAAATTCGATTATGCTTGTATTGATTATGTTAAAGAAAACGGTGATTAACTGTAATCGGATTTAATCAGGCGAAAAGAAAGCGGGCTGATGCAACTAATTAAACATTTTTTTAAATTTTTTTTTATGATTGGATTTTTTTTCCAGCAGAAAGCAAAATGCGGTAATTGTGTGTGCTTAAAAATAAATACGTTTTTCGAACGGAAGCAAAAATATTTGCCTTTGATGGGTGGCATAAGCTTAAAGTAATTGAAAAGAAATGAGAAACTGTTGCCAGCAAAGAAATTAAAAAGCTTTTCATATCGTCCATTCTTGCAAAGAGAATTTAGCTTAATTAAGTAATAGATTTTTCCTTATGATAAAAAGAAATAATCAATACAAAAAAATTTTTTCATTTTAATGAAAACTCCCCCCACCCTCTCTGCTTTAATATATTCATGCCTATCGGTAGATGAAGCGTTCACGGTGTTCTAAAATCCCAATTCGAAACGTTTACACTTGCAGACGATATTTTAATTTAGCATATTTGCAGCTATAGTTCGAACTTAAAAGAAAAATGAAGTGAAGAGGGAAATTAAGGAGAAGTCTAAAATATTTTTGAAATAATTACCGTTATTAAATTTAACTGATAATAAATAAACTTTTCCCCGTGTATAATAGAATATTTTTATCTTCACTCAATTTTCATTCACCGAAAATTAAAATAAGTGAAAGTAAATTAAAAGTGTGTAAAAAAATACACTTGGGCTGAAATTGATTAAATTGTTTTTTATTTTTTACTTCACACTTTCAATAGCAAATATAATTGCTAATTGTTTGATCATATAGATATTAAATTTTGTATATTATTATTATTATTTTGATATATAAATTGAAAGAAATTTTTCTTATGAAAGATTGTTAACACTTTTTCTAATTTCGTTCGAAAATATCAAATTAGGTTTTTAACAATCTTTAATCCTCAAAAATTGTGCGATATTGAGTTAGGCTGCGAAATTTGTGTGTTTACATTAATATTTATATAATTAATAAGTACAAAAAATAAGCAATTTAACTTTGACGGGAAACTAAGAAACATTAAAAAAAAAACAATATTTTCATATTATTCAAAGTCAAAATTTTTGAAGGTTTTCCAACATAATGTTGATGGTAGCCATCAATGAGTCCATCATAAACCATTATATTCTTGATGGTAACCAACATAAGTAACCATCACCCCAATGTAGAAATTCGGACTAATTTATGATGGTCCAACATAAGAATAGCAACTTGTTTTGATGGTTTGTTCAAGTTAAACCATCAGAGATTTCCATCATAGTTTCTTAGAAATCAAATGTTGGAGCGATCATGAACCACCATCACCCCAATGTAAGAATTCGAACTGATTTATGATGGTCCAACATAAAAATAAATTGCTTTGAAGGTATATTCGTGCTGAACCAACAAGAATTATTACTAAACCATTATGAAAATGCATTGTTATACCATTATGAAATATTACGAATTTCCATCATAGTGTCTTAAAAATCAAATGTTGGAACGATCATGAACCACCATCATCCAAATGCAGGAATTGGGACGGATTTATGATGGTCCAACATTAAAAAAAAGCAAATTGTTTCGATAGTATTGACGTGTCAGTGTGGCCGAGAGGTCGGAGTTCGTCGCCACAATTTGAAGAACGAAGACGATCACCATCCCCATATAGGCGTAGAAATAGATCACCCTCTCCATACAGGCGTTCTAGTCGCTCACCATCTAGGCGTTCAATGGAAAACTAGAAGAAGCGCCCTTTTTCGGAGGTAAGGTCGCTAAGGAAGAAAAACCTCCAGCAGTGGCCCAGATGAAGGACAATAAACTCGAAATAATTATGGAAAATAAACCAGTGACAGCTCTTATTGATTCTGGAGCATCTTTTTCTGTCATTTCTAACAATTTTCGAAAAACTGTATTAAGAAAAACCATGCTGACCGATAAGTCTAGTTTATTCATAAAAGTAGCCGATGGAAAATACGTTAACCCGATTGGACGTTGTACCATAAGATTGACAGTCAGCAACCGAACGCAGCCGTATGAATTCATTGTACTGGAAAAATGTAGCCATGATGTAATTTTGGGTTGGGACTTCTTACACGCCTCACAGGCTATAATTGACTGTGGCCGCAAGGAACTGGTGCTGGAAGATACTTGGGACGAAATAGCACATAAGGAACTCCAACAAAGCCGACTTTGTGTTGTAGAGGATTGTGATATTCCTCCTATGACCATAAAAAGAATTAAAGTGGAAACAACAATTGGGTGCAAAGAAAGCAAAGGTTTATTGGTTCAATGCGGTAGATTTCTAACACTGCAACGAAATATAGTTTTCCCATCGTCTATTATACAGAAGGATAAAGATGGACTCCACGTATGGGTTTCTAATTTCTCTAATCACTCTACTTGTCTTCCCAAGGATATATGCATTGGGCATGCGGAAGAAATTGAAGAACACAATCTTTGCAGTTTTATATTTTCTTACAGTCCTGCGGATCGAACCCTGAATCTCAGTCTTGCCAGGACGACGACTCCGACCTCTCGGCCACACTGACACGTCAGTATATTCCTGAGAACCAAAATCAAGACCCATTAAACCATCACGGAAATGCATCGTTTGTACCATCATGAACTGTTGGTTCATGAGAACCAAACTTCTCTTGATGGTTAACCATTATACTATTAAAGTAGCATTTTCCATCATGGAATGATGGAAGTTTGCTGGCAAATCAAAAACCATAATGGAAAATGTTGGATGATGGTGACCATCAAATGATGTTGAACCATCATGAGTCGCACTGAAACCAATGTAACCCATCAAAATGCTTTGATGGGACCATCAAGAATTTTGACTTGGGACATCAGTCAAAAAGTTAGGAAAAAAATAGTTTGTTAGCAAACAATAATTCCATGAACCATTATATTTTTTGATGGTAAATATCATGAGTAACCTTCACCTCAATGTAGGAATTCAGACTGATTTATGATGGTTCAACATAAGAATGGCAACTTGTTTCGATGGTTTGTTCACGTTGAACCATCACGAATTTCCATCATAGTGTTTTAGACATCATACGTTGGAACGATCATGAACAACCACCATACCAATGTCGGAATTCGGACTGATTTAAGATGGTCCAACATAATAATTATTTTGATGGTATATTACTGAGAATCAACAAGAATTCCTGTTAAACCATTATGGAAATATATTGCTGTAACATTATGGACCATCACGAATTTCCATAGTATACCAGTAATGAAATGTTGGAATGATCATGAACAACCATCAGCCCAATGTAAGACTTCGGACTGATTTATGATGGTTCAAATTCTTGAGAACCAACAAGAATTCCCATGAAACCATCATGGAAATGTATAGTTTGAACCATCATGGACCATTACGGATTATTAGTTCACGAGAATCGAACTTCTCTCGGTGGTTAATCATCCTAGTATTAAAGTAGCATTTTCCATCATTCCATGATGGAAGTTTGTTAGCATATCAAAAACCATGAACACATAATGGAAAATGCTGGATGATGGTGGACCATCATGAATCACACTGAAGCTAACATATACCATCAAAAGTTTTTGATGGAACCATGCAGAATTTCGTTTTGGATTTAAATGAAGAAACGTAAATAAGAAATAAGCTTTAAAATAATTTGTATTGTTGTTTAAATAATTAAAAATAGCTTTGTTACTCTTTAAAACAGTTTCTAAACATAATTTGTTTTGTTTCTTGGATAGAAGCATGGATAAAATAATTTTTTGAAGTGAGTCAAATTTTTATTTTTTTTAATTAAAATGGGTGGAATTTAAAACCCACTAAGCTTCTTGATGTTGCTGAGCTGTTTAGCAAATTAATGAGTTAATCGCGAGACATAATTTTCATTTTTAATCCTACATTAATTGGGGATAAAGCAGAATAAATAGTTTTTCCTTAAAATAATTTTGGAGAGAAACGGAGCATTTTGACGGAAAAAATTCATTAAAAGATAATAACTAGAGTGTTAAATACATAAAAGGAATTGTCAGTTATTCTACCGAAATAACGCGTCTTTAAATTTATTTTTAATAAGATATTATTTTAAAAAAATCGGTAGATGCCGCATAAAAAGACTAAATAATTGTTAGAGAATTTTTGAACAATCTGGTCAATATTTACATTATATATGTGTATAGATAGTTAACATTATACGTGTGTATAGTTTGTCTTCGGTTAGAACTTCCCCCGCCACAAAGTCTGATGCCTTCTTCTGATATGGAAACAAGAATAGCGCATTTTAGAAATATTAACTCCTCTTCACTCTAGGGCTAACACGAAAGACCGAAGAAAAAGATTCCCTTCCAGTGCCAAAACCTGACCTAAGCAATGACCCCACACCCCTACCTGGAATAGTTATACCTCGTTACCATAGTCACCGCCACAGGTCCAGACAAATGACTAGGGGAGTTCTTACTTAAGACAAACTATATATGTATTGAGTTATTTTTGAGGGAGGGGGGGAGAAAAGAGAGTAAATTCACCTGAGTTTCTGATAGGCTAAGAGCAGTGGCTAGTTCTAGCCTTTCAGGAGTGGAGAGGTACCTTTGTGCTTCAAATCTTTTCTCTAGGCCGTGTAGCTGTTGATCACTGAAAACTGTTCGTGCCTTGCGTCTCCGGCATGGCTTACCCCCCTCAGAGGGGAACAAAGCTCCGGGAAATGGCAGACCTATAAAGAAACACTCACTCAGTCAAATAAATGTCCAATTATGCAAAGTCATTTTTCAATTCCTACTATTAGTTGACACTCTCCCTATATATCTTGTTCAAATTTTCAATCTTTAATAAAATACATTTTTTTCGTCCACTCAACTTCAAATACATTTTCTTAAAACTTGTAGTGGATGACACTTGATATGAATACAGTTTTTTTTTTCAAATATTAATTCATTCATTAAATTTAATTAATTAATTTTAGTTTTACATGGGAGAAAAAAATTTTTAATTATTTAATTAAAAGTAACTAAAATAGAATTTTTCTTTGTTGACCTAAGTGAGAATTGACCTTAATTTTTTTTTATTTAATATTGCTAGTCATAAAAAGAAATTATGTACGATATTAAGAAAGAAATGCTGTTAGATTTTCCAGAACCTGTAGCAAAAAGTAAATGAATAAAATAACAATAATCCATTCCAAATCTGCCTCTGACTATTTTGTTGTGTTGTCAATTTACGTCGCACTGGAGCTGCACAATGGGCTATTGGCGACGGTCTGGGAAACATCCCGGAGGATGATCCGAAGACATGCCATCGCAATTTCGATCCTCTGCGGAGGGATGGCACCGCCGCTTCGGTAGCCCGATGACCTGCGCGCGAAGTCGAGCACTTCACGGTAGCACAGTTTAACGAGGACCCATACCGCACACCCTCGGTCCCTACGCAGACTGATCCAAGTGGTCACCCACCCGCCCACTGACCGTAGCCAGAGATGCTTGACTTCGGTGATCTGCTGGGAACCGTGTCTTAACGATCAGTCCACTGCGGGATTCTGACTAAAATAAATTCTTATAAAATGCTCTTTAAAAAAGGGAGAAAAAAATGTTTTTAAAAATTATTAAAGCTGAATTTAAAATAAAAAAAATAATACATTTAAAATATTTTTTAAAACTTGTTTTATATTAACATTATTTTTTTGGAAAAGCCATTAATCATTGCTTGCGTTCATAAATTAAATGTAAAATAAGCTAAAAATTAAAATAAATTTATCAACTTTGTGAAGATAATAAGAATTATCTTGAAATAAACACCTGATTAAGATAATAAGAATCTATTAATTCTTAATTATCGTCAAGAACATCATTGTACTACATAATTATATTTTTAATATTCAAAGTTCTAAAGTTCAAAAGCAAATTCTTATATCTCAAAAAAAAAATTTCTAAAGTTAACTGCTTATTATTTAAAATAGCAATATTTAATGTAAAATTTACGCTTAACTTACATTTAATTCACTCACGAAATTCTCTTAAAATGAAAGTATGTCATTCAAAGTTTCTAATTCAAAAAGAGGAAAAATCGAAAAAAATCGAAAAATGATTAAATGACCATAGGAAGAAAAAATAACTAGTGAAATTCTCTTACATGTCATTCCAAGTATCTAAGTTAAAAAGGAGGGGAAATTAAAAAAAAAATCCAAACGATGATGAAATGACGAAAAAAAAGAAAGAAAAAAGAGCATGAGTAAAATTTTCTTTTTTTCATTAAAAGTATCTAAATTAAAAAGGGTAAAAATCAAAAAACAAAAATGATTAGATGACAAAAAAAACAAGTAAAAATCTCTTAAAATGAAAAAATGTCTTTCGAAGTATCTAAATTAAAAATTGGAAAAATCGAAAAAAGGAAAAAAAAATTCAAAAATTATTAAATGGCCACAAAAACAACGCTAGTAAAATTCTCTTAAAATGAAAAAAATTTCCAAGTACCTAAATTAAAAAGGGGAAAAATAAAAAAAATAAAAAAAATTTATAAATGACCAAGAAAAAACAAGATTAAAATTTTCTTAAAATGACAAAAAAATGTCATTCAAAGTATCTAAATTAAAAAAAAAAGGGAAAATCGAAAAAATCCAAAAATGATTAAATGACCAAAAAGAATAAATAAATAAATAAATAAATAAAAAAAAAAAAAAAAAACGCGAGTAAAATTTTCTTAAAATGAAAAATGTCATTGAAAGTCCAAATTAAAAAAGGGAAAAATGTCCGAAAATGATTAAATGACCAAAAGAAAAAATACGTGAGTAAAATTTTCTAAAAATTAAAGTAATGTCATTCAAAGTAACTAAGTTAAAAAGGGGTATAAATCGAAGAAAAAAAAATCCAAAAATGATTAAATACCCAAAAGAAGGAAAAAACGGAGTAAAATTATTTTAAAATAAAAAAAAGTCATTCCGAGTATTTTAATTATAAAATCGAAAAAATTCCAAAAATGATTTAACGGCTAAAAGAAAAAGAAACGGGTACAATTCTTTTAAAATGACAAAAATGTCGTCCAAAGTAACTAAATTAAAAAGGGGAAGAAAAAAAATCCAAAAATAATTAAATAACAGATAGAAAAAAAAACATGAGAGGAGAAAAAAAAGAAAGAAAAAAATGCAATTATCAGCAACATCTTACTACTAAAAATAGTCCCATATTTTAAATTTCTACGAAATAATATCAGTAGTTGTGGACTAAAGCAGAAGAATATGATATTTATCAGAACAGTGTATGATCACGTTTTTGATCAGAGTCATTTTTTTTTTATCAAGATATGATCGTTTGACTTTATTTATATGGTTTTTTATGTCTGCCTAAATTGTTTACAAACAAAGATAGACAAAATTCTTTGAGTTTTCATTTATTAAAATATTAGCACTTTGCTATAATGCTACTGCCATACCATAGTCATGCCGATAAAAATTCGCAACGACTCTCTAAAATTCAATTTGATCCCATATATTTTTTAAACACTTGATTAGCAACAAAGTAAAGAAAGTGGAGAAATCAGTTAAATAAAAAATGCAATACGGAAATAAATTACAAAATTTATAATCTAAAGAATTTTTCTTCTTCTTTTGCCTGCACGTTTATTTTTTTAGTTTATTATTATTGAAATGAAGAAATTACCATTTCACTATAAAATCGAAAATAAATCAATTAAGTATTATTTCTTGTGAAATCGCGGCCATACATAGGGCGAAATACTTCGCAACAAAAGCTGATAGATGAATAAAGTATTCAAATGTAGTTCATAATTCCATGAGGGGAAAAAACTTATAAAAGTGATTCTAAAAAAAGAAATTTTTTTTATGTAAAATGTAATTTTCTTTTCCTGCTTCGAAAAATCACAATTCTTGATACTTTACAAGACACACATTTTCGCTGAAATATTTTCGTGCGAAAACACATTTCGCATTTTAAAGAGTTTTCTTTTTTTTTTTTTTTCTTCCCTGAAACGAATTTTGCAAAGCTATTTTCTCTTTAGAAAACGGTTTGAATTTTAGAGAGGAGAGAAAAAAAAATAGAAAACCGGTAAAAAAGGAAGAAAAGATAAAAGAAGAGAAATATTTTCGAAGTATAATGTTCTTTTATTTTATTCTGTAACCGTCGTTGGTTGAACAGTCGACCCAATTTAGGGTTTACGACTACTAATGTCCGACTCCGTAGCCTTGTCATTTTGAATCCAATCCAGAAGACGGGGAAACTCCTGCATCGAGTATTGGGAGAAATTAACCTTCGTGGAGGACTTTTCGATGGAACTAACCGGCACTTGCGTTATATGGAGAGAAAGACCACAACAATCTCCCACGGTTGGCAAGGGGACTCTAATCCATGATCCGTCTACCACCGAGGAACTGGAAGCGGAAGTCGTATAGACCAGCCATCGCTGGGATTCGAACTCTGTCACCTCATTGTAAGGCGAAAGCTCTATCCCCTGAGCCATCATGGCTCCTAAGTATCATGTTGGTAAATGCAGATTCCAGTTTAGAGGCTATGAAGCATCATGATACGTAAATTAAACGTAATTTATTGGGAAATTGGTAAAGTCAATACGCTTTAAACGTAAATTTTACGTAGTATTGACGGAATGGATTTTACCATTTTGATGTTTGGTAAAAAAAGCTTGGGCAGATTTTACGTAATATAAACGGAATAGATTTTACCAACTTCCCTTCGGTAAGTTTGCTTTCGTTTATTTTACGAAAGATTGACGAAAGAATATTTACTGTTTGGATTCAGTAAAAATGAGTCTGTATATTTTAAGTATTATTGACTAAGCAAATTTTCCATTTACATTCCGGTTCGAATTTTTTTACGCAAATTATCTGTTTTTTCGGATAACCACTTTTTTCCATAATTTGACGTACTGTTGACGTAAATAATATGTAAAAATAACGTACTCAGACTTACCTTGTAAAAAGTGGTTGGTAAAATATTCCTAAGATAAACGAACGATTTACGTTAAATTTTACGCAAATGTTTCGTTTTTTGGACAACCATTTTTGCTATAATTCGACATTTCAACTTACATAAACTTTGACCTTTGACGTATTGTTGACGTAAATATTATGTAAAAATAACGTACTCATTACCTAGTAATAAATTTTTACTAATACATGATAAATTTTAACTCCGTAGTTGCATTTCAAGGGCAGCAGATCACCACTCACGGTATTTTTTATTGCAAATTAAACAGTTAATAACTCTTGAACTAATTATCTAATGTTATTTTTTTTTATTCACTTAAACTCCCTGTGCAATATTCTACACTCTATTGTAATTTCAAAAGTCTTATAGTCTTTAAATAAAGCCGTCAGATAAGTATTATCGTTTTTGCACAGCAAAACGCAATGTACCGTAAACCAGAAAATGGGAAAAATATGGAAGTAATTTCCAAACAAATTGGAGTTTTGAACGAAAAAAAAAGAAAGAAAAATTTGTTAAGTTTCTAAACAAACTAGCTCTTTCGCCGTTTGTAAAGTGTCTGTCATGATTCTTGCACGTTTAATAATTCTCGAATCGAATGTTAGTTTTTTTTTTTTTTTTTTTTTTTTTTTAAATTTCCTTTCACTCCTGGTGTATTTTTCTACACACTTTCGTAATTTTAATTTGAAATTTATAGTTTTTGTGCAGAAAACTCGAAACAGCGTGGACAACAGTTATACGTTAATATATATATATGGATAGAAAGTATTAACGCGTTTTGTTAAATAAACGCATCCCCTTCCAATGAGGTGAATCTGGTAAGAATCGAAGCGATAGCTGGTCGATACGAACTCCGCATCCGGCTTACACCGACTACAGTGCTGACGTAAAATATCCTCAGTGGTAGACGGATCATGGGCTAGAGTCCCTTTGCCGTGAGGCTAACCGTTAAAGATTTTCGTGGTCTTCCTCTCTGTGTAATGCAAATGCAGGCTAGTTCCATCAAAGTCCTCCACGAAGGCAAATTTCTTCCGGTACTTGATCCAGGAGTTCTCTTGTCTTCTGAAATGGGCTCGAAATTACAAGGCTACGGAGTTGAGTATTAACAGTCATAAACCCCAAAAACTGGGTCGGCTGTTCAACGATTAGATTGATAAAAATATAAGATTGATAAAAATATAAGATTGATAAATATATAAGATTTCCGAGAAAAATAAATTCTTTATGGAGGGGGAAAAAAAGCATTTAAACAGTGTTAAAAGCTCTACTTTAAAAAAAAAATTGTAGTTATTAAAAAAATGACTACCGATTTAACAAAATACTACTTTTTTCTACCATTTCCTGCTACAGACGCATGAGTTGTTAAAATACAAATATTTAATTCCTTCTTCATTCGTCAAAATTTTTGAACGTTGTCCAAAAATTTGAATATAATTAGCAATTGTTCTGAATATTATACTCATAATAGTGTTTGAATAAAATGCTCATAGAATGGTGTGTTACATTTTATTACTTTTCAGACCAAAACTTTTCAACTAAGTTATCCTTTTTTTCTTTATTTTTTAAAAAAGGTTTTGATTAGGAAAATATGTTATAAAACAATAAATTAAGATTAAATAATAATAAATCATTAGCTCAAAAATAATTTGATGCAAGAAAATAAACAATTGGAATCAAAAATATTTTGATGCGAAATTTTTTTTATTTTTTAAAAAAAAGTTTTTTTATATGCATGAAATATACTTGCATTATTTCAAACTTGAGTCGCTATACTTTCCACACAAAAAACACATACATAGCACAGAGATCTAGTTTTTGGAGGACTGTGTTCAAATGTTACGCCTAGCGGAGGGCGGGAGTTCGTGACCTTCATAGTTTGCTGGCAAACAAAGGGGGGGGGGACAAGATTGCCATAAATATATGTTTACATAATTTTTGTACATCGCCCATTTTTAATGTTGCATAACACTGAAATTTCTCAGAAATGAAAAAAGCTTAGAAATGAATAAAAATATTTAAGTGTTTTTCTCAATCTCCTAGGAAAATTTTCCCTAGGTTTGCCACAAAAAAATACCTTAGGATATTTTTATGGGGTTATGTTTGTGGTTAAATTTTGCCATACCCTTTAGCCATATACGTATGGCAAAATCTTGTTATACATGTATGGAAAAATTTTGTCATTGGCAAAATCCCATCGGAATATCCTATGGCATTTTTTTGTGGCAAACCAATGGCAAATTTTACTAAGGGAATACGTTTGCCATGTGTGTATGGTACATTTCCATAAAAATCTTTATGGTTACCATAGGCCTATGGCACCCTACCATACAAATGTCTATGGTTGCCATAAGCCTATAATGTCATGCCATACAGATCTCTATGGTTATAGGCGTATGGTATCTTGCCATACAAATTTCTATGGTAACCATAGGTTTCTCTATGGCAAATTTTCCTAACAAATAAGGAAAATTGAAATTTTTTATGTGTCGAAGCCGTTTACAATTTCAAAACCCTTTTAGCACATTTATTCGATTTAAATGCATAAAAAATTCAAAGAATTATACTTTACTCGATATAAATTCTTTCTTCGGTACTTATGTGAGGACAATTGGGGGCATTAAAGAATCTATTGCCTGAAAAGGACCCCGAGGGTGCGGATAAGGAAAATAAAAACGATCTAACTGCAACCGTTTGTCAAATTACAGCTTCTTCACTGAATCGAGATAAAACTTCTTCGGACGAAAATAAGAGCCGGATTTTCAAAATGGAATAAAAAGTTTTCCATAAAACTAGAAAAATAAAGAAGCAAATGCGACAAAATGATATGATATCTATACAAGAATAGAATAAAAAGGAAAGAGAGCACTTTTGAGGCTGTTAGACGGTCTTTTCACCATTACCCGACAGCGGCTGGATTTGGACGGATCTGCGCCCGCACACGCGCTTAACAAGTCCGGATATACGGCGCCCTAACAGGCTTAAGAACGGAGAGACAGCGGAAGGGAGGTGTGGGGTGTGTGTTTGATAACACATTGCTAGAAAAGGCGAAAAAGTTGACAAAACGAAATATTTTTCCATTTTTAGCTCTTGAAATCACGATAAAATACCCTTCTGCTGCGGATGGACTAAATTTTGAATAAAAAGTGCCTGTTTTCCAGTCGCCAGTTTAGAGTAATCCCTTTTTTGCAAGTGATGAAAAATGGTGGGAGGAAGAGGAAGGTGCTTTTTATCGCCGTATTATGTGTTGCATCATAGTTGGCGAGTTTTATATTTCACGAGGATTTGACAAATGGCTTAAAAGCTTTTATTTTTTTCATAGCCGTAACAAAACAGATAAATAGTTGTTTTCCCGAGAATTTAGAATTTTAGTTTCTGTCGTTAAAAAAATATATATATTTTTAAATCGAATACTATATTTCACAAGAAAGGGTTCATACAAAATAGTAGAAAGAATTTCCAAGCTGTGCAAAGAGTAATCACTTTTTGTAATACGTTTTACCCTTTCATAAAATATGGGTTTAATGCCATATCGATGCCTCCAACCATTTATAAAAATAAAAATTATTTCAATCTAATATCGGTACATTGAATCATTCATAAAAATATGAGTTAAATCTTATCTCGCTAACTTGAATCCCTTATAAAAAAAGTGGTTCAATCTGATATCAGCACCTCGAATCGTTAATAAAAAATTTAGTTCAATCTAGTATTGGTACCTTGAATCACTCTTAAAAAAAATTAGTTCAATCTAATACCTGTACCTTGAATTTTACGTAAAAATTAGTTCAATTTAAAATCATAAAAATATTCATAAAAATATGAGTTAAATCTTATCTCGCTAACTTGAATCCCTTATAAAAAAAAATGGTTCAATCTGATATCAGCACCTCGAATCGTTAATAAAAAATTTAGTTCAATCTAGTATTGTTACCTTGAATCACTCATAAAAAAATTAGTTCAATCTAATACTTGTACCTTGAATTATACGTAAAAATTAGCTCAATTTAAAATCATAAAAATATTCATAAGCATTCATAAAAATATTGGTTGAATCTTATCTCGGTAACTTGAATCACTTATAAAAAAAGTTGTTCAATCTAGTATTGATACCTTGAATCACTCATGAAAACTAGTTCAATCTAATATCTGTACCTTGAATTATACTTAAAAATCAGTACAATTTAATATCGGTACTCAGAATAGTTCATGAAAAACAGTTCAATTTAATATCGACATCTACAATTATTCGTAAATAGTTTATAAATAGTCAATAATATCTAAATTGTTGAAAATTTTCTAAAGTAAAATTCTCATAAATGTGCTGCTCTTTATCTCATAAATGTGATGTCTAGTTTTTCGTAATATTTCAATAGTTTTCTCAATTAAACATGTTTTTTTCTTAAAGCTTGAATACTATGGTGAATTCGGACATATAGCTCTTTTGTCATGAGTCCATAAATTCTTCAGATCACACATTCAGATACATAGCTCTTTTTTTTCTTCATACCAGGGTTCGTGATTATTTTGATTTTTTAAAAAAAAATCAAATCAATCCGATTTTTTTGATTTAAATCGGATTTTTTTGATTTAAATCGGATTTTTTTGATTTAAATCGGATTTTTTTGATTTAAATCAGATTTTTTTGATTTTTATTCGAACACATTGTAAGAATTTTAATTTATGATTAAAAAAACTTTATAAATGTTTAGTCAAAATTAAATTAATATTAAAACTATACCCAAAATAACCACTATACCAAAAAAACTTACCAAATTAATTTTTCATTAAAATACATAGTTTTGAATGCATAGCAACCATTTTGAAACAAATTCATGATTGAAATTTAAAGATTAGAGGAAATAGAAAATACAAATTATACTTAAAACAAGGTTTCAATTAGCAAACCATAATTTTAATTTCAAATTGTGATTTCTTTTCTTTCATGATTTTTAAAATGACAAAATCAATGTATCAGATTGTGTTTATAAATGTAGTCATTCATCGAAAAATAAATATTTAATATATATATTTTTATATTAAAATATTCATCTTTAATCTTATATCAAAATAGATTAGTTAAGATAAAAAAAAAATTTTAAAAAATCTACGTGCTCATTGGAATTTTTTTTCCACAAAATTTCTTTATAGAAAATCTGATGAAGAAAAAGATACTGTAAACATATTATAAGAAAAAAAAATACCAGTTAATAACCCTACTGCTTCAAATAGACTTCGAAAGGGAAGAATTACACTATAGCAGGAAAAAAATATCTGAATTCATCAGCCTTTTTTTTTTTCTTTTTCTATTTTGGGCTTAATAAGGGAATTTTTTTTAATATAACCTCAAGCTTTAGAAATATACATTTTCTACCAATAAAATATAATTTAGATTATAATTCCATGCTTTTTCAATCTAACGGTAGAATTTTAATTAACATTATTTGCACTTTCTTTCTTGAAAAAAAAGTCATGTTTATTAAATACTTTCTACAGATAAGCAAGTTTATATTAAGACAGCATTAAATGTTTACTTTAATCTGTACTTTCAATCTCAAGAATCAAAATATTTTTAAAAAAGTTATTTCAAATGTGTTGGAATTTAACACACACCAAGAAAGAAATTTCGTTAACTAAAATTAATTAATGCAGCAATTTATTTAAAATAAATTTTAAAACTAAGAAAAGTAAATAACAAAATTATCAATTATTTAAAACACTGTTTTTTAACTTTTGATATCAATATATATATATATATATATATATATAAATAATTTGTTGATTTAAATCAATGATTTTTTAAAAAAAAGTCATTTGATTTAAATCATGATTCAAATCGTGATTTAAATCAAGATGATTTAAATCAACGAACCCTGCTTCATACATCTCGAAAATTCTTACATAGTTCATTTTTCATATCTCCCGAAATTCCTTAGATCGTTCATTCGAATATAAAACTTCTTCCAGATCTCCTAAATTCTTTGCGTCTTTCATTTGGATCACAATCAAAACACAAACAACCGTTTGTGTTTCATTTGAAACGAAACTTTTGTAATATATAATGTTTGTAATACAGTCGGACTTCTGATTTAACAAACTTCCATTTTGTAATTTTTTTTTATTGTTTTTTTTTTTTTAGGAACTAAGAACATTTTGGAAATTTCTTCGTAAAATAACTTCCAAATAGCGAAGTGAATTTTCTATCGAACGAACTTTTCTTTGAGATCCAATTTCCCTATTTCCCAAAATATTTCAGAACATTTCAAACTTGTGAATGCATTTCATGGGGGCAATGACCTTGAATTGATTTTTGAAGCCACTTAACTTTCAGAGAAAGCAGTAACATCCCTTTCCCTTTTTGCTAGCATTTCGAACGAAAAACTCAGATAAAATGAACGGGTTTTATCAGTAGTAATTAAACGTAAGAACGCATGTGTAAAATTGCATTCATAATAAATGCTGCTATTATTTTATGCATAAATTTAGCTCTTTTTGTTGAAAATGTTTGTAGCATGACAGTGTAGCACTGGATAATGATTTGCTCTATTCTTGCTTTCCACACAGATTTCTTTTATGGTGGTTAAGATTTATATGATAAATAGTAGATACTAGTTTACAAGATAAAAGTGCTTTTTTAATTATGTCTAGTATTTCTGAATTTAAAACCTGTTTTGTGTTTAAGTATTTTAAAACGTGATTTTCTATTGAACGAATTTTTCATATAACGAACTTATTAATGGGGATTTAGCGACTTCGTTAAATAGAGGTCCGAGTGTACAAATAAATTATCCTGAGTATTCAATGTGTTTGATATATCATAAATAGTATTGAGAAATGCGGTTGAAACTTTCTGACTTTCCTTAAATGTGGGTAAAACAAAATTTGCCATGAAGCATTTTCAATCCTGCTTCAACAGAATGGTTCATTTATTATTTGTTAACCGTGAAGTTTACATGTGTTGATTAAACATAGCACAGAAAATACTCATGAACAGAATTAATCTGTTCAGAATTCAACCAATAACTAAAAAGAAAGTTCTCTCCATAAAACGAAAAATAACTTAATTTGAGAGAACAAAGTCATTAAAAATATGTTTCAGAGAATCCATCGAATGGAATTAAAAAAAAAAAAGAAGTTTTCTTTACTTTTTGTGTCCGTATCTCTTTAGTCTGACTAATTTGGCGACATTATTTGTACTTAGGGGGATGGTTAACGTTGCATCCCCAGAGAACTTGGCCATCATTAAACTCGTAATGTGCCGCACAGGGTTCGCCAAATCTGCAACTAATGGCCGAGCAAAATAATAGTCTCTACTTTTCTTGATGGGCCATGAGGTGTAATCCGCGAAATGTAAATTCATTAGATTTTTATCTTTCTTTCTCTTTCTCTGCAAACCGCCCCCGTCTTCTTTCTACCTCGTTAGCCGTTACTTGAGATCTTTTTTTTTTTTTTCTCTCTCTTTTTCCATTTTTCCCAATTTTATATTTGCAGCCTGGGGGGAAGTCTTTATTGCTGTATCTCAAAATTAAAAGGGATTTTTGCCATCTTTAGTTTTTAGATAGAACAATTTTTTAGTTTCATTTATTTTTACTCTTTTTAAAAATAAAAAAAATGAAAGTAATGACATTTTTAGAAAAAAAAGAAGTCGAGAACGTCTATATTCCATAATTGTTATCGAAGCTTTTATTTTTAGCAAAAACTGTTCCCATTTTCTAAAGCGTAATGAACATCATATAGCATTACGGATATTTATTTACGGTGGAATTTCACGTGAAATTACCTTTTATGATACCCATATATGTTCCCTAATAGGAGTATATCATGTTTTATACTTTTTAAAAATAAAATATTACAAAAATTTATTCAAAATTTAGCCATTTCAAACGTGAGCCTGCTTTTAAAATGCGTGCATTTATCAGAAATATCGCCCGAATTAAATATTCTTTCGTAAACAATGTGGAACAATCAGAGATAATGTACATTCATTCCATTGATTGGATTTTCGAACTTAGTGCCATTATTAAGGATGACTTATGCTAATTAATTAAGTTACAATAACAGACACAAGAGTCGTGATAGCTAAAGGGATAGAGCATCCGCCTTCCAATGACGTGAACTGAGTTCGAATCCCAGAGATGGCTGGTCGATACGAATTGCGCATCCGGCTTGCACCGACTACAGTGCTGACGTGAAATATCCTCAGTGGTAGACAGATTATGGGTTAAAGTCCCCTTGCTATCGAGCTAAGTATGGGAGGTTTTCACGGTTTTCCTCTCCATGTAATGCAAATAAGGGTTAGTTCCATCAAAAACTCCTCCACGAAGGCAAACTTCTCTCAATACTTGATCCAGGAGTACCCTTGTCTTCTGGATCGGGTTCAAAATGACAAGGTAGTAGTCGTGAACCCAAAAAAATTGGGTCGGCTGTTCAATGACGGTTACAAAATAAAAATAAAAATAATGGATTTCTCGAAATTTTTTCGACATAATTGGAATTATGACTATTAAGATATTGAGGTGCGATTCGCAATTTGGGACACATTTTAATAGCTTAGTCAGGAGATCAGTTGAAATTGTTAATTTTTTTTTTTTAATTATCTGAGGAAGTTTTTAAACAAATTGAAAAATTTTTTGTCCACAATTACGAAATTCATTTATTTAACAATAATTCCAAGTGAAAGAAATCGTTAATTAGTATTATTTTTATTTAATGATAATAGAAAAAAATTTGAAATTGGAAGTTATACAGCATTTCAAACTATGTAATTTTATAAGATAAAATTCAAAACTTGTACGATCGAATAGTTCCTGAGTAATAAATTTTAAAAAATTCAACGACTATTTGAACCCTTTCGTTCAAATTTTGCCTTCTGCCATTTAAAATGACATAATTTGGAAAGCTGTAAGAAAAGTCACAAGTTTTTCGTTACTCTTAAGAAATTAATTTTTTTTTGTTTGTTTTTTTTTGAGGTAACTTTCTTTGCAACTTTTTGAGAAGTCAACATATACAGGGTGTCTCAGTTAAGCGTTTCAGAACTTCTAAGAGGGGTAGGGGGCATCCTGACGACTCGAAATCATATAGCAATGTGGGGTCGGAAATGCTTTCCTGAAGCGGCGACGTACACAGAAGCACCATAAAGAAGAGAGACCGTAAGTGAAAAATCGCCATAATAATACATTGAAAAAATTATATGGTACATGGGCCAAAGTAAGTGTTCGAAGTTTCTGCCACCGACTACAATGTACACCTCACATGTTCGGCGCATGGACATTCGAACATTCTGCAATACTCCAGGCAAATCTCGCAGGCAGCTTCTGCGATTCTTGCAACCACCATTATCAACATGGGTGCCATAAACCAGTGTTTTTATATGACTTCAGAAATCAAGACATGATAGGTCGGGTGGCCGAGGAGGCCATATAATTTTTTCAATGTATTATTATAGCGATTTTTCACTTACGGTCTCTTTTCTTTATGGTGCTTCTGTGTACGTCGCCGCTTCAGGAAAGCATTTCCGACCCCCCCACATTGCTATATGACTTCGAGTCGTCAGGATGCCCCTACCCCTCTTAGAAGTTCTGAAACGCTTAACTGAGACACCCTGTATATAGCCTAGTACATACGTTGACATAGTATAGTTTTAGTGTCAATACAGTTGAGCAGCTGTTAATATTTTACTTTCGATAACAGTCTCTTACCCTGAGGATTCATTCTTCCGTTTTTATATGGCATGAAGAAAATCAATTTGCCTGTTTAATTATAGTTAAAGTTAATAGTTAATAGTTAAAGTTATTAAAGTTAATGCGGATGTATATTGCCCTAATAATGCGGTGAACCTAATGATCGTTTAATGATTTTTGTATGCCAAATAAGATTACATGTAAAGAATTTAGTTTCTTCTTAATATCACATACTACGTTAACATAGGATATTCAAATATCATATATTACAAACATTATCCATTATAAATATTATCATGCATGTAATAGTTTACAAGATAAAGGTGTATCAATTGCTATTTTAATTATGTCTACGGTTTAAGATTTTAAAACCTGTTTTGTGTCGTTAAGGTATTTCAAAAGATGATTTTCTTTTTAACGAATTTCCCATATAACGGACTTATTATCGGGCGACTTCGTTAAATAGAGGTCCGACTGTATAAACAGCAAACGAAAGGAAATTATAACTATTAAGTAAATAAAAATAGTCTGTAACAATGCAATCTGTTTTTAATTTGGTCTATACTAGTTCAATTAGAGTGTAATTGGTTAAAAAAAAAAACTCGTTCAGTAACTTATCATATTTTAAGAGGACCTATCTTAAACTCGATTCTCACTTGCAGTATCAAAATACATTATCTGAAATACACTAACAGAATGAGGACAGATTACCTTTTAACGGACTATTGTTTAATTCATATTAACTGCTGCCTCACTTTGGCTGCTGCCTATTACAACGCTTTTAACCCTCAGCGCAGTGTAGTCAGACAAACAGCAATTGTTTTACTTTAATCTGTATTCATTTACAATATAATGAGAATTAAATTTATACAAACCATTGCCTTAGAATTTTTCTCGGACTATTATGATTTCCCAAAAATATTATAGAATTTTTCTCGGACTATTATGAATTCCCAAAAATATTATAGAATTTTTCTCGGACTATTATGAATTCCCAAAAATATTATAGAATTTTTCTCGGACTATTATGAATTCCCAAAAATATTATAGAATTTTTCTCGGACTATTATGAATTCCCAAAAATATTAATGACACATACAGCCCAGAAAATATGTAGTGCGTCATTAAATAATCAATTTTCAAACAGAAACAATTTATT
This sequence comes from Parasteatoda tepidariorum, assembly GCF_982258835.1. Lineage (NCBI taxonomy): Eukaryota > Metazoa > Arthropoda > Arachnida > Araneae > Theridiidae > Parasteatoda > Parasteatoda tepidariorum. The sequence continues at coordinate 5,430,735 of NC_141757.1, read as the reverse complement.
AAATTTTTTAATTTTTTTGTATTTTTTATCTTTGTGTATTTATACGATAAAAGAGAGTATTCTAATTTTTATATAAATAAACTAATTACTTGGAATTCTAATGTTTCCAGAAACATTTATTTAAATACCATTTTTAATCAATTTCCAGCAACATTAATGCCACATACAGCCCAGCGTTAAAATATATTGTGAGTCATTAAATAATCAATTGTCAAACAGAAACAATTTATTTTGTTCTTATTTTTAATTTTTTTATTTTTTTAATCTTTTTATCTTTGTGTATTTATACGATAAAAGAGAGTATTCTAATTTTTATATAAATAAACTTATTACTTGGAATTTTTATGTTTCTAAAAACATCTATTTTCAATACTATTTTTAGTCAAATGAATAGAATTAAAAGAATGCGTAGTAATGTTTATTTATCCAAAAATTTGATCTTTCAAAATTTGATTAAAAAACAATAGATACCCAGCTAGTGTAAGTAAGCTCTATATAAAATCATGGAATTAATTGTATGTTATTATTATTTATAAATTTACTAAAAAGTTCTTTTTCAACTAATTTTGTATTTTTACCATGTGCAAATCCAATTGAAGAAAAATCAGTGGCTAAAAGTCTGTGCGCACTGAACAAATCATGTTTTTTTTTTTTTTTTTGAAAAAAATTTAATTTTCTAAAATCATTCAAATTGTATAGTTAAATATCAACTTTATTAATTATAAACTTTAATTTATACAGTATAATATTATTTCGTTGCGCACATCCATTTTCGGGCCAATTCAAGGTAACTAACAAATCAAACGCGCTTTAGAACTGCAGTAAGAAAGCGCCATAAAAGATCCTTCTATTTACGCTTTTAACCTCTATTTACGTTTCCATTTTGTAATGTGGCAAATTTATTACGAAAATATTTTAAAATTTTTCTTGGAAGATTCCGGAACGCTTGTAGATAACATTTTATATTTTATTCTGTTTCTTTCTTACATTTTATTTTCTATTTTTTGCTTGATATGTTTTATTTCGCATGTTTTTTACTTAATAGGTTCGCATTTCTTTTCCATTTTTTGGGTGCTCTTTATACTTTTGTATTGATATATTTTGCTTTGTCTACATTAATACAATATTAGAAAGCACTCCTTTTCTTGAATATAATCGTGTGAGCTGATGACGATATTATTCCTTTTAGTTTTGCTTTTCCGCTTTTCAATATTTTTTTTAAATATTTTGAAAAATATTTTATTTTAATACTTTAATCTTTTAATTAATCTTTATATCAGTATATATATATATATATATATATATATATATATATATATATATATATATATATATATAGTGAAAATTATAAAATTATAAAACTTTCCATGAACTTTAAATTAATCCTTGTTAGTTTATTTTTAAGGAAAATATATAATTTCACGAGAATGAGTTATTAATAAAATAAAATTCCATCTCAATGGCCCGAAACCAAATCGAACGTTATATTTATTTAATACGTATAAAGTCTTTAAAATGAATGGGTTGTTTATTTATTTGGTTAGTACATTATAAAGTAATCACATAATTATGCAAAATTTTATGATAAAGATATTTAGTCACAGTTTTACATTTATTAAATAGTAATAGTAGTTGTTAGCGAGTAGTTTTTATTTAAATAGTTTTTAATTGGAAAAGTAATAGAAATAGTAGTTGTTTCATGGGACACCGTAGGGCATGAAAATCGAGAACATTAAAAGAGATTATGGATTTTAGGGAGGGAGATTAAAAAAAATTCTCTTTTGACTGCTTGCTGCAAGAGAAAATGATCCTCGCTTTACAAGATCTTTTACCATAAGAAACCCAGATTACCTAATTGCAGCAATCAGCGAAAAGAAGTCGAATAACACGGTTTAATTTACTTAATTTTCAATTTTTATCATAACCTAAGTTTAGAATTTATTTATGATTATTATAAAATTTACTATTCCAGTTTAAGTCACTTATCCCGGAGAATTCCATAATTATTGTAATAGAAGGTTTGTTTTCGATTTTCTCTCCAATTTAACATCTTTTTTTCAATTCCTTCAATTTAGTTCACACTCTCTCTATTATCTTGTTCAAATGTTCAATCGTTAAATAAAATACTTTTTACTCATCCACTCAACTTCAAATACATTTTTTTACAACTTGTAGTGGATGTGACACTTGATGTTAATACAGTTTCTTTCAAATATTAATTCATTCATTAAATTTAATGAATTAATTTTAGTTTTATATGGGAGAAAAGATGTTAATTTTTTTTTTATAAAAAGTAACTAAGTAGGAATTAACTTCAATTTTTTTTAAATATTACTTGTTTATATTTCATTTTCTCATTTTGCGAGATTTAACATCTGCTCAGCATTATGTGTGTTTCCATAAAAAAAAGAATGAAAAAAAAATCAAAAGGAATTGGAGTCACAAGATTATAATGTTCGATTCACCTTTTTATATTTCCCCAAATGTTCACCATAATGGATGCTCTCAAAAAAAAATAGTGCATGGATTCCCTCCGCGCGGAAGAAGTTAAATTTCGTAACCTGCGACGTTAACTGTAGAAGAATCAGCAGTCGTAGAAGGATCACCAGTTCTATTTAACGACTCTTTTTCCTGCTCCGCTCGCTTCCGTACTCTGTAATAAAGGTAATATTGTGCATTTTTTCCTCGTAGACCTCTTGAACCAGTGGAAGTGCTTGTGGTTGCCTCATCGTCTCGCCATGAAAAATTTATTTGCATTAATAATGTATGTGAATGCGTCATAATGTAATTTTTAAAAGAGAAAACTTAACAATCAATTGATATTCACAAGAGACGTACCCTGACATAACCTTAAATCCGTCGCATTGTCCGTGGGATTGCTTTCACTCATTTTTTACAATTGTTATCCACTAAGTTTGAAAATAAAAAATACTACCCTATTAAATTATATGTGTATCAAAACAAATTCGCGATCGCAACGCTCGAGTACGCCGTCTAGCGGGAGCCTGTAAATATCAGACATTAATTTATCACGTTTTCATTTAGTTCCATCAAAATCATTGACTGAATAAGACGCCATTTTTTAGCAGCAAATAAGAAACAAAATTTCCCTAAGGAAAAGGCCGAAGAACTTGAAAAAAATCTCCAGAATATTAGTAAATCTTTCAGGAACAGAACACGCCAAACATTTGAAGAAAAATTCCTCAATAATTTTTAATTTCTATTATCAACAAACTTGCAACTGATGACTTCCGATTTCGGATACTGTTACAGATGTTTGTATTAAGGTAAAATGCATTTCTTCTGTCTTCAGTTCATTACGAATTAAAGTGAAGTCAACATTGCTTTCGTCATTCCAGTGAAAAAATATGAATTCAGAACATACAGAATTGTAATAGTTATAGCATATTCTTCTTCGTTATGGAATAGTATATATTTCTGTATCCATATAATTCGGAAAACAACAATAAAAAATTATCCAAGTTACTTGAAATAGTACCATTTGTGCTGATTCTTAATTACTTTTTATTGTTTTCTTGGTAAGTACTTTTTAGTTTTGAAAGAATAAGTTCAACTAGAATTCAGCTATTCTGTTTTTAGCTACATATTCAAATTCATATCAATTATAAAATTTTGCTGTGTAGTATGTTATCTAAAAGTAATGAAGGGATAAACTATGTATCTATTATTTGAGAATAAAGTTTTCAAACAAGGAACTTATCATTTTGGAATTCTCCGGGAATTATAAATCAGGTAAGTGCAATGATTTTTAAAATAAAAAATTTGCTTGTAAATATTTATTTTTTCATTTGATGATGGTTTTCTACAGAATGGTTTCTTACGTCTAATTAAGAACTATAAGAATAATAAAAAAAGAAACAATATGAAAGTTTTTATTTTAATGTAAAGAATTCTTAAAATCGTTTTTTTATCCTAAGAATTCTTTCTTTTCCGTTTTTTAGTTTATAATTTTTTGATAAAAATTTTTCTTAAAATACTTTTTTTGAAAAATTAAATGGTATAACATTATGTGTTTATGTATACTTCTTGTATATTCCAATGTTTGAAGTAATATGATTCAGAAAAGTATGGAATAAAAATTCGGTACTTACGTTAATTAACGCCACCGCCGCTACAGATTTGGCGGTTTTTAAGTGTCGCCAATCTACACTTAAAATTTTTGCGACAATTCCTTAAAATAAAACACTTTATTTAAAATCAAAATAGTCAATCGGATTTCGGTGGAAAATGAGCCGATATAGAGTTTAGCATAGATTCAAAACAATCATATCACCATATGAACTCATATATAAGATTTCAGAACATAAATAAGATTTCAAATGAAACAACATTTCCGAAACGTACGTTTACCAAGATAAAGTTTCATGTTGTGGGAATTGGTACATTTTCGTTTTTTCGGTAAAATATTTCCCTCTTGAAAAAATAAAATTGAATCTTGTTTTGTTTTTGGCAAATCCCAAAGACGAATTTTCGTAGCACTAAAAATGGCGACAAAAAAGAATTGATTTTTTGTTTTTGTTTCGTCAGCATTCTTTATTTTACGTTTCTTAGTTTCTAAATAATGATTTTTATTGAAACTTGAAATTTTTTGATAAAAATTGTTGTCAAAAAACTTTGTTTACAAAATTAAATTTCATAAAATTATGAGGCTTATGTATACTTTTTGTTCATTTTAATTTTTGAAGTAATATGATTCTTAAAACTATGGAATGTAAAGTTTAAATAGGCCTTTCATGTTATATCATTAAATTTAGTACAACTATTTCTCGTTAACTATTTCGGTTTTAACTCTTATAAGAATATACATATTTTTTTCTGTTAATGTTCAAATATTTTTACGATGTGTTTTGGATATTCCTTCTCTAATAAAAAGAGATACCATTTTGTTTTCGTTTGCATAAGAAAAAATATCAAGCATTTTTTTTTTAAATTTAATTAGCCACAATAAAGAAGGAACGTTGCAATGCTACGTGCTGCATTAACGACGTCTCTAGAGTAACTGAATAACTGTTCATATAGAAATCGCAGGTATTAGTCTCATACAACAACGCCCCCTATAGTTCGTTGCGATCGCGAATTAAAAAAATATTTACAGAAAAACAATACTTTTATGCTAGTGAGAACCAAAACAGTATGGAAATGAATGAGGGAAAACTGTATCCTAACACGTGATTTCCCGGCCAATAAAAATGCAGCGTTAAACGTTTAACGCAACCTCTTGTTGGAAGTCGCATAAGAAGTATAACTTCAAAAATTTGTTTCTTCAGCCCCACAAAAGTTAATTTTTTATTCTCCATTCGTAAATTTCAGCAACTTATTATAGATGTGTGTATTTTCGGGCACCAAAAAATAACTACTCAAGTCAAAAATCTGGATTGTCCTATCAAACCATTTTGATGGTTTAGTTGATTTCAGTGCGATTCATGATGGTTTAACATCATTTGATGGTCACCCTCATCCAACATTTTCCATTATGGTTTTGATTTGCCAACGAACTTCCATAATTCCATGATGGAAAATGATACTTTAATACACTATGATGGTTAACCATCGAGAGGAGTTTGACTCTCATGGACCAACAATCCTTGATGATCCGTGACGGTCCATGATGGTTCCAACTATACATTTCCATGATGGTTAAAGGGGAATTTTTGTTGATTCTCAAGAATATGCCATCAAAACATTTTTTTTTTATGCTACACCATCAAACATTAGTCCGAATTCCTACATTGGGGTGATGGTGGTTTATGATCGTTTCAACATTTGATTTCTAATAAATTAGGATGGAAATTTTTGATGGTTGAACATGAACACATCATTAAAATAAGTTGCAATTCTTATGTTACACAACATTTTCCATTATGCTTTCATTGTTCTTGATATGTCAGCAAACTTCTCCTTTATTCCATGATGGAATATGCTACTACTATGATGGTTAACCATCAAGAGGAGTTTGACTCTCATGGACCAACATTCCATGATGATCCGTGATGGTCCATGATGGTTCCAATTATACAATTCCATGATGGTTTAATGGGAAACACCATATTGCTTTGATGGACTGTACCATCAAAACAATTTCTGTTTTTTTAATGTTAACCCATCATTGATCAGTTCGGATTCCTACATTGGGGTGATGGTTACTTATGTTAGTTACCATCCGCAATATAATGGATCATGATGGACTTATGAATGGTAACCATCAAGATTATATTGGTTCATCAATGGCAAACCATCAAAAAATTTTACTAGAGTATTTGCTTTTTTCTGCTCAGTATAATGTTTTTTAATTGAAAAAAAATTTCTTTTTCATACATTCACCAGATTATTTAAATATTCAAATTTCCTTTTTAAAAAGTTAAAATTTATCAGCTGTTTAACATCATGCATATTCCTTAGGTTGAATAGACTGTTTAGCAAGTGAATAAAGAATCTATCAATCAAGTTTTTGTTATATTCTAAACTTTGTACTGAAACTTTCATGCATATGCACACATGTATAAATGATTTATTTTCATATTTAGCAAATTTCCTCAACTGTACAGCATGCTTTCAAATAAGAAAATATTTTTCATCTTTTCATCTAAGACACTTTTAAATATTCACTCCCACATTAGTACAATTGTTTCAGTTCTCACAGAAATTAAATAGTATCAATTTTCCCTTTCCCCCCCCCCCATGTATTTTCCGAAAAAACGAGTAAAATAAAAAATTTAAAGTCAATTCCTACTTAGGAAAGCAAAGAAAATTTTATATTAGTTACTTTTTATTAACACTAGATTGTCTAAGGAAGTCATTTTGACTGCTTTTAATTTCAATTAGAAAAACAATGATGTATACATTGACACAATTTCTTAGAATTTTGTGACTTTTTGTACAACACATAATTTTTTTTATAGTTAATAATTACTAATAGCTTGTTATATAACTGTAAATAATACAAAAAATTTTAAAAATTAATTTAAAAACAAATTTATTTACGCATTTACAATCTAGTCATTTTGACTGCTTTTAGGCAATATAGGTATATACTAATTTTCCGTCTTTCTAGTGTTAAATAATTAAAAAATTTTCTCCCATATAAAATTAAAATTTATGAATTAAATTTAATGAACGAATTAATATTTTAAAAAACTGCATTAACATCAAGTATCATACACTAAAAACTTTTAAAAAATGAATTTGAAATTGAATGGATGAATAAAAAACATTTTATTAACGATTTAAAATTTGAACAAGATATAGGGAGAGTGGGAACTAATAATAGGAATTGGAAGAAAAAAAAAGCCACCAGATGTAAATATTTCTTCATTGTATATTCATCTTTGTTGTAATGTATTAATTATTACTAGGAGGATTCGCCCCCTGCTCGCTGGCGCTCGCCAACCCCCGGAACTGATTTCGCAGTTCATTTCGGATTGCCTCGCAATCCGATGCTCGCTTTGCTCGCTCATTGGATACGTTCTTAACGTCCAGCTTTTGTATACTTTTTTGAACACTGAAGTTCCTAAAACTTTTCACTGTAGAAAATTCTAAACCTGTGCATTTCAATATTAATTTAAAATTGAAAACAGTTCGCATATTTTTCTTAATCACACTATTCTAAATTTCAGTTGTTGAGAAAAGTAACTGTTGTAAGTTTTGTTTTAAAGTCTTTCCCACCAGAGAGCTAAAACCATGTGCTGTAAAACAATATACGAAATAGTACTGAACGCCGGATGTAAAGCGTCGGCTTCGATGAAGATAATTTTGTGAGAATATTTTTGATAATTCAGTGAGAATTCACCCGATTAGCCATATGATGCTCACTACGTGCTCTTGCGGCCGAAGCCTATCAATTAAAACGTATTAGCGTTTTATATAATATTCGCGATCGCAACGAACTATAGGGGGCGTTGTTGTATGAGACGCTTACCTGCGATTTCTATATGAACCGTCATTCAGTTACTCTGGAGACGTCGTTAATGTAGCGTGTAGCATTGCAACGTTCCTTCTTTAATGTGGTTTATTAAATTTAAAAAAGAAAAATGCTTGATCTTCTTTCTTATACAACCGAAAACAAAATGGTATCTCTTTTTATTAGAGAAGGAACATCCAAAACACATCGGAAAAATATTTGTACATTAACAGAAAAAAATATGTATATTCTTATAAGAGTTAAAACCTAATGCCCGAGAAATAGTATTACTAAATTTAATGATATAACATGAAAGGCCCATTTAAACTTTACATTCTATAGTTTTAAGAATCATATTACTTCAAAAATTAAAATGAACAAAAAGTATACATAAGCCTCATAATTTTATGAAATTTAATTTTGTAAACAACGTTTTTTGACAACAATTTTTATCAAAAAATTTCAAGTTTCAATAAAAATCATTATTAAGAAACTAAGAAACGTAAAATAAAGAATGCTGACGAAACAAAAACAAACAAAAAAAAGACAATTCTTTTTTGTCGCCATTTTTAGTGCTACGAATATTCGTCTTTGGGATTTGCCAAAAACAAAACAAGATGCAATTTTATTTTTTCAGGAGGGAAATATTTTACCGAAAAAACGAAAATGTACCAATTCCCACAACATAAAACTTTATCTTGGTAAACGTACGTTTTGGAAATGTTATTTCATTTGGAATCTTATTCATCAGAGTTCATATGGCGATATGATTGTTTTGAATCTATGCTAAACTCTATATCGGCTCATTTTCCACCGAAATCCGATTAACTATTTTGATTTTAAATAAAGTGTTTTATTTTATGAATTGTTGCAAAAATTTTAAGTGTAGATTAGCGGCTCTTAAAAACCGCCAAATCTGTAGCGGCGGTGGCGTTAATACGTTAGTACCGAATTTTTATTCCATACTTTTCTGAATCATATTACTTCAAACATTGGAATATACAAGAAGTATACATAAACACATAATGTTATACCATTTAATTTTTCAAAAAAAGTATTTTGAGAACAATTTTTTATCAAAAAATTATAAACTAAAAAACGGAAAATAAAGAATTCTTAGGATAAAAAAACGATTTTAAGAATTCTTTACATTGAAATAAAAACTTTCATATTGTTTCTTTTTTTATTATTCTTATAGTTCTTAATCAGACGTAAAAACCCATTCTGTAGTGTAGAGAACCATCATCAAATGAAAAAAAAATATTTACAAGCAAATTTTTTATTGTAAAAATCATTGCACTTACCTGATTTATAATTCCCGGAGAATTCCAAAATGATAAGTTCCTTGTTTGAAAACTTTATTCTCAAATAATAGATACATAGTTTATACCTTCATTACTTTTAGATAACATACTACACAGCAAAATTTTATAATTGATATGAATTTGAATATGTAGCTAAAAACAGAATAGCTGAATTCTAGTTGAACTTATTCTTTCAAAATTAAAAAAAACTTACCAAGAAAACGATTTAAATTAATTAAGAATCAGCAGAAATGGCACTATTTCAAGTAACTTGGATAATTTTTTATTGTTGTTTTCCGAATTATATGGATACAGAAATATATACTATTCTATAACTATTACAATTCTGTATGTTCTGAATTCATATTTATTCACTGGAATGACGAAAGCAATGTTGACTTCACTTTAATTCGTAATGAATTGAAGACAGAAGAAATGCATTTTACCTTAATACACACATCTGTAACAGTATCCGAAATCGGAAGTCATCAGTTGCAAGTTTGTTGATAATAGAAATCAAAAATTATTGAAGAATTTTTCTTCAAATGTTTGGCGTGTTCTGTTCCTGAAAGATTTACTAATATTCTGGAGATATTTTTCAAGTTCTTCGGCCTTTTCCTTAGGGAAATTTTGTTTCCTATTTGCTGCTAAAAAATGGCGTCTGATTCAGTCAATGACTTTGATGGAACTAAATGAAAACGTGATAAATTAATGTCCGATATTTACAGGCTCCCGCTAGACGGCGTACTCGAGCGTTGCGATCGCGAATAGATTAGCCATATGATGCTCAATACGTGCTCTTGCGCGCCGAAGCCTATCAATTAAAACGTATTAGCGTTTTATATAATATAGATTAGCCATATGATGCTCACTACGTGCTCTTGCGCGCCGAAGCCTATCAATTAAAACGTATTAGCGTTTTATATAATATAGATTAGCCATATGATGCTCAATACGTGCTCTTGCGCGCCGAAGCCTAACAATTAAAAATAAAAACTGTTGCCAGCGCGAGAAAAGAAATATCATCGGTTTTATTGATACATACGTACGTATTAGCGTTTTATATAATATAGATGTAGCAATTATTTGTTTTGACTAGTATAAAATTAAATGATAAAAAATACTAAGTACTCACTAAAATCTATTTTTTGCTTAGAACTATCTTCAGATAAACAAATTTTGTAATTGTGTGCAGATATTTCAACCTATTTTTTTCAAAAATTATCATTTTGCTACGTAAAGTTATGCTGTTTAAAATGATGCAATGAATTTTATATCTTGCAATTCAAAAATTTTTTGACCATTGTTAAATGAAATAATAAAAAGTAATAAATAATTACTAAGAGTTATTTTTTGTCTGGAATTATGTGTGGGTAAACAAATTTTATAATTGTGTGCAAATTTTGTTTCCAATTCACTTAAAAAGTTCTTGAGATAGGGCAAAATACGCGGAAAGTAAAATTAACATAAAGGGTTTCAAATTGTGGTCTGCTCTCCTAACCAATGCTTGGGGACCCTATTTCCCAGATTGAGCCTATATTTTGGGGGTCAGAAATCTCAATCCGTCGAAAAAAAGCTATGTTTATTCAGAGAAAGTACGTTTCTGTGTCTGATTTCGTATTTTAAAATATCATCTGCACTAATTAATAACATATTTGAGGTCATCCCCACGAACCGTTAAGATTGAATTCTGGAACGCGAAGATCCGGTTATGAGATCAAAAGTTATTAAGGGTAGTCCGTCCATTTTTTTTGCGCACTGTACCATTTACTTATTAATTATTTATTTATTTTTACTCAGTTTCGTATTTTAGTTATTATTTCTATTTTCTTCTTTTTATGTTATTGGTCTTTATTATCCAGAATTAAAAGATTAGGATTATTAGAAATAAAAGTTCTGTGCTGGTACTTAAAAAACATATTTTAGGGCATTTTTTTTCTAATTTGCATGCTTTTTTTTTGTTTAAGTTTTAGCTCTTTTTTTCTTCTTTCTTTTGTGTGTGTGTGAAAGTTTTGTCATATTACAACAAAATGTAAAATTATCCTATTGACAAATTACTCTAGTGTTGGAAATTAAAAGAATTTGTAGATTTGATCGATTATCTCTAAAACTACTGGACCCTTTTTAATGAAATTTGATGTGTGCATACATTGTACAATACAAAACAAATAACTATTCAACAATTGTAATACACATGCATGATCGTGCGAAACAATAGTTGAAGTCTGAAGGTACCACGTATTATATTACCAGGTACTAGTGTACCCTGCCAGAGGAAATAATTTTAGGCCTAATAGGGGCCCACAATGTGTCCCTGTAGGTTAATATGTATGTATTTATATAATAGTGAGCTGAATAGCGTTAAAATGAAGAAATTCGATGTCAACATATGTTTTTCTGCTGGTACTCGAACATGATTATCGATTATTAAATTAGCTTCTAAAGGATGTTCTACAAGTGTTGAAATGAAAACAGAATATCTAATTGGATCATTTGTTCCGCGCAGGTACACAAAATCCCCTCAATTGAAAATAACTTGAAATGAAATGCATCTTCAATATTTAAGAAGATTAATGCGTCCACAATTAATCGAGCAGGCAAACGGAGGAGGACGCGCTCTTAATTATAATTAGATTAATAATCTTTTATCTGGAAATTTAATAACATTTGGTATAGATCAATTCAATTTATTCCTTATGCGAGTATTGCATGGAGAATTACTTATTTTCCTGTCTGTTGGGTATTTGGAGCTTCGCAGTGCCGCGTCTTCCGATTTAATTTTAAAAACACTTGAAAATTGTCATTTCTTTAAAGAGATTGAATCAATAATAAATCAAGTTGTAGTTGTTGTTATGGATTTTTTTTTTTTTCATGACCGTTATCGGAAGAAAAAATTTTTTTGCTCTTTGTTTTATGATTGTTGTAGAACGGAAACAAAAATTGTGTTGAGTCTTGTTTTAAAACCATTATAGGAAGAAAAAAGTTATTGTTTTAGGACTTGTTTCATGACAATTGTGGGAAGAAAAAAAATTGTAGTGAAATTTGCTTCATAACTTCTATAGAGGAAAAACAAACGTTTTATATCGGTTATGAAAGGAAATTAATATTGAGGGTAGAGTTTTATCTCCGTTATTCGAAGAAATTAATATTGAGGGTAGAGTTTTATCTCCGTTATTAGAAGAAATTAATATTGAGGGTAGAGTTTTATCTCCGTTATTAGAAGAAATTAATATTGAGGACAGAGTTTTATCTCCGTTATAAGAAGAAATTAATATTGAGGGTAGAGTTTTATCTCCGTTATAAGAAGAAATTAAAGGAGAAAAACTGGCGAACAAGTGTCAAAAGTAGAGAGAAGTGGATTCGAATTCAAAGGAAGGCTCTGGCCCACCCTGGGCTGTCTAGCCAGATATGATGATGATAAGAAGAAATTAATATTGAGGGTAGAGTTTTATCTCCGTTATTAGAAGAAATTAATATTGAGGGTCGAGTTTTATCTCCGTTATATAAGAAGAAATTAATATTGAGGGTAGAGTTTTATCTCCGTTATATATAAGAAGAAATTAATATTGAGGGTAGAGTTTTATGTCCGTTATAGAAAGGAAAAAAAAGCTATTGTTCTGCTCTTGTTTTAGGACTATTATAGAAAGAAAAAAAATCCATTGATTTTTGGTCTTGTTTTATGAACGTTTCAAAAAACTTAAGGAATACTAATTTGGTGACGTAGTCCTTACCACGTTAACGTCGTTTATTGAGTTTATCTGACATCGCGATAAAAAAGTTAAATATTAAAGTACGCGCAATAAACCACTTTTTTTTATCAAATGAAACTATGAGCTAGAAAATATCGCTGATGTTATCTTTGAAATAGTTATAAAAAAAAGCAGAATCTGTTATAGTTAAATTAAAAACAATGGCTATCGCTTAACCAATAAGAAAATTCAATTTCGTTAATTCCGTCTAGTGGTTCGTAGTAGAATGTTCTAATGTCGACAGTGTTACGAACTACCAAATTTTATCACTCTCAGTCAGATGGTTAAGCAGTCTATAAAAGACAGACGGTCAAACAGATGTTCATTTTTATGTATATTTATATATACACACTTGCCAAAAAAGAAGAAAAAAATTGACGTTTGGGTTACAAAGGAAAAAGGGATTAAATAACAATTTATTTCATTGTTATTTTGCCATATTCTAACCAAACAGTCAAATAACTATAAATTAGATGGTACTTAAACTGTTAATCGTGAGAAAAACTGTTCATTAACAGCTTTCACCTGATACGGTTAAACAGTCCCATTTTTATTGCATTAACTAGGTCCACCTAATGAAGTCATTTAGTTCCTTGCAGCTGGGTACAATATATGTAGCCGAGAGGGCTAATCTGTCAACCTCATGACCGACAGGACAGGGATTCGAGTCCCAGAGTGGACACCACGTTATTTACTCCATTCCTTTAAATACACGAAGAGTATCCAGTGTTCTGCTGTCTGCACTCCCCAATTTGCGATCCTGGATAATTATAACACGATACTCTCGTTCACACATAGATGGCAGCACCATAAAGCTTCTTAGCACAAAAATGTCTAGTATTTCCCATCTCTCGCGATAGGTGAAACAACCATATAAATTAACTGCGCCACATTCCACTGTTCATTTGATAAAACACAACTCAACTACAACTTAATTCCAATGTCCATTACGTAACGAAAAGCCTAGCTCCAATGTCCAGATAAATTCCTCTTTTTATGGTTTTTGAACAATGCCAGTTGTAAATGGTTGAAAAGCCGCATAGTTTTGTACTCATGGTTTTTTTTAACAGTATTAGTTGTAAGCGGTTTTATGACCGTAACTATAAAAATGTTCTTTACCGTTAACTTTAAGATTAATTGGATGATGCCGGTCATTTTACCGTAAATTTAGAATGAAAATTCTAAGAGTGTAATGTTTAATATTTAAATAACTAATATTTATATATTTCTTGTAAAAAAAAATTATATATAACGAACACTGAGCTTTCTGAATTTAATGTCATTCTATAGCTAAAGCTAGTAAGGTTTAAAATTTGAAACACACATTTTTATTTAAAGTCAAACCCCGCTATAGTGAACGTTCAAGGGACCGAAATTTCGGTTCATTATAACCGGAAGTTCATTATATCCGTACTGCAGACAATTTTAACTCATTTTTCAGAACTGCTCCCTCTTATTACATATTATTTAAATAAATGACCCACAAAAAGAAATAGAAAAATGATTAAATAGCAATCTGTAGTACCATAAAATGTGTTAACTTTTATTTTTTATTACTCTTCGTCTTGCGTACAAGACATTTAGGGATGGGGAAACTGAAATAGAAGATGCAAACAAGAAAAAAATGCTTATGACTACATTCCCCTCAATGGATGGTTTTAAAAATCGGTATATGTATTTTAAGTAGAAATTTTAAAATTACCAACAAAAAAAGCGAAGAAAAAAAAAACAGTCGAAGACATACAAAAGTTCATAATATCCAATTTCCTCTCTTCTTTTGGTTCTCTATATCCACGCAAAAATTATATTATATGTGTATAGCAGAGGTCGCCAAAGTGGTCTATATAGACCCCCAGGGGTCTATTTAACATAAGCGGGGGTCGATCTGAGCCAGGGGGTCGAATGGGGGTCGATCCGAACCGGAAGGGTCGACTGGTCGAAGGATTATCAGTATTTTTCAGATATGTGACAATTAGAAATAAAAGAAGAAGACTTGGAAATATATACAGGTAATCTTCAAAAATTGAGCGACGATTTTAAACTGCATTTTGTTGATTTGGAAAACATTGACATCCCTGATTGGATTATTGTGCCATTTTCTGCTCAAATTGAAAACGTGGACATCAACCTGCAAGATGAGCTTGATGAATTATTATGGGGATTTGAAGCAAAAACGCTTTTTAAAAATTTAACAATAAGCAAATTTCGGACAAATATAAATATAATGCAAAAATATGTAAGACTTTACGAAATAGATCAGCCATTTATGATAGCATTTCCAAGTTCCTATATGGATGAAGCCGGTTTCAGTCACGTAAATTCAATCTTTACTAAAAACAGAAATAAATTAAATGTGGAGTTTCGAGGGGATTTAAGATTAAAATTGACCAATTTTGAACTCAATCTAACGAACCTTGCAAAAAAAAAAAAAAAAATGCACCAGACACACCCATGTCATTGATTAAGAAGCAATAAATCCGTAGTTACTTTACTTATTATTTCTACTTACTTACAATTACTTATTATTTCATAAATATTAAGGTATTTATGTTTCAACATTAATATATTTTTCATAAAACTATTGTTACACTATGTACTATTACTTTAATAAATGTTCGTAATCATAAAATAAATGTACAAACACGGTATCTAATAGAGTTTTATTTTAATTAACAGAAAATTACTTTTATGGGGGTCGATGGAGATTTCGAAAAGTTATGTAGGAGTCGATGATCAAAAAAGTTTGGCAACCCCTGGTCTATAGCAAGGCACAGGAGCGAACATTCCGTTCACTATATCCGGGAGTTCACTATATACCATGTTCATTATAATAGGGTTTGACTGTATTTCCTTTGTACTTAAAATATATAATATGTACTTTTAATATGTACTTAAGTAACAGTAAAAAACCATTCTGTGCCCAAATTTTGCTTATTGTAAAACTAATACATTGCATATTTATTGCGAAAGTTATGAATACTGGGTTTCGCTAAACATCTGTTAACGCAAGTCTCTTTTAGCCACTAAAAATCATATCAAATCAAATGAATATATGAATCCTTTTGATTGTAAAAAGCACTATCCCTTGATTTGAATTCAAGGGTATAGGTATATAAATAATTAAGATAATATTGTAGACAGAACCATCTTGTTTTGGGGAAAATAAATTATGTAATAAAAAAAATTGTATTGTCATTTTTTCTTTTCTAAAAAAAAAGTTTTTTAAGCGTATTGGAATTTGTAAGTCTATCTACAAAGAAAATAATAATAAATAAGAAAAAACTGCAGTTTGAGTATTTGAAACCCAATTCAAAGTTGTAATTTTAAGGCTTAAAATTTAAGCCATATATATACCATCATGCCGTGAAGAATTATCTGGGTTATAAAACGGGCAAATAATTTCAATGTTTTTATTTATTTATTTATTTATTTTAAGAATAAAGCATATTGACGTATATCAATTTTTTATGAAAATCACCAATTTTGGTAATTTTTTTCAATTAGGGGAAAGTCATTAAAATGAATTATTATAAGCCGAGGAAATTAAACGTTGGAGTAAGTTTTTCTAAAATAAATTTATATATATAATCGTATTGCGGTAAAGAGTTATCTTTAGAAACTTAATCATTTTAAAATTTATGAAACGCAAATCTATCGAGATCTGGATGAAAAATATGAATTTTTATGAGCCCAAACAATGCAGCTTTTCAACCAGTTTATAGATCACACATTTTGTCTAAACTTGATTTCACAGCGGTTAAGAATTTAGCAGCGACAATATCGACGGAGAAACTTCTCATTTCAAATTCTCCTCTACTGGTTAATTTAAAGTTCAGAAGAAGGAAAAAAAGTAACAGTTTCAGATAATTTTTGAAAAATATCAAAATGCAAATCAATTTAATGTTTACTTTCTTTCTGAAGTATTTCAGTATTTTAAAATATTTTCTTTGTATCTTATTAACGATTGAAAATTTGAACAAGATATGGGGAGAAAGTGAATTAATAGAAGAAACTGAATAAAATTAAAAAAATTTGTGAACATTGCTGGTATACCGTAAGTTTTGAAAATTTTTAGACGTTAAAAAAGGTCCCGGAAAGAAAAAGATACCGGCAAAAAGAGTTCCGGTGAAAAAGGGTAACTCAGCAAGAAAAATGTGTGGGGAAAATTTTTATGATGCATTACCTGCATTAAGAACGATTGTGATTATTATTTTTATGATTAGGATTCAATAATTAGAATGCTTGATGATTATGAGCTTTCTTTTTTAAGAGGGGTTTATTTAAAATGCTTTTATTATTTTTTTAATGAGAAATGTTATTTTTTATTTTAAATGCATTTTTTGCAGAAGGGGCTGAAAATTACCTTCACCCACGAATATATATATATATTTATTTATTTATTTATTTATTTATTTTTTTGCAATTTTAATAGATTGGATGTACCGATAACAGATGAACAGAGGGCAAAAAAGGAAAAAAAATGGACTTTTTTCAATAACTTTTGATCCTTGTGCCTTGTGGATCGGGTCTTCGCGTTCTATGACTCAAACTTAACGGTTCGTGGGGTGACCTCACTTATGCTAATTAGTTAACGCAGGCGATATTTTAAGTTACGAAATCGGACACAAAATCGCACTTTCTTTGAATAAAGATACCTTTTTTTCTGGCCGATTCGGATTTCTCACTCCCAAAATTTAGGGGATAATTTGATCAGGAGAGCTGACAGCAATCTGGACCCCTTAATGTTTATTTTACTTTTTGCGTATTTCGCCACATCTCGAAAACTTTTGAAGCGAATTAAAGTAATTTTGCGAGAAAAAAAAAGAGAAATCATTGCACACAATTATAAAATTAGTTTATCCGAAGATAGTTCCATGTTTTTACGCTTCCATGAAAAGTTTTTTTCTCCCGTGTAAGGTCCAAAAAGGGTTAAAAAAAAAAATAGACAGAAACTGATTCTCCACCCATCATTGAAGTTAGGAAAAACCATAGAAGGAATCTATTTTTAAAAAAAGAAAAAGAATCGAAGAGCCACCATTTCTCCCCCAAAACTAATTTTCGGGAGCGGAGGACTCATTAGCGTTCGCTGGTTAACACAAAATGTCGACTTTATCTCGAATCCTGGAGACTCGTTGCGTGCCTAATCTCTTGAATCGGTCCTTCAGGATGAAGGCGTGCCTTGTGGAACACCAGAAGATAAAGGATGAAAAACGAACCCCATTTAGAGCTTAAGTCCTCATTTTTGTAACGAAAATGTCACTCTCTGTGTTTGCTTTGTTATGTCGGAGAATTAATTGCCTGTTGGTGTTCTGATGTCTCAGTTTTAAAAGATAAACTTGTTTAACGCCTCTGCCCAAATGAAGTTAATGAGTTTAAATTTCCTACCACAGTATTGTTATCATTCACCGCTAATTATTTTAGTATTAAGCTTTTGCTCATTATTTTTGTGGAATAAATATAAGACTTTCTACTAAATAAAATGTTCGTATAATTTTAGACCCGTTTACAGTGTATCTACACATATAACAAGTAATATTAAAATTTAAAAAAAATTGAAGTCAATTCCTATTTAGGTGTACAAAGAAAAAAAAAATTATTTTAGTTTCTTTTTATTAAATATTTAAAGCTTTTTCTCCCATATAAAACTGAAATTAATTCATTAAATATAATGAATGAATTAATATTTGGAAAAAAAAACTGTATTAACATCAAGTAGTAATTGAATGAAACAAAGAATTTGTGCGAATTGCGGGCATACCGTAATCTTTGAAAACATGTAGACGTTAAAAAAGTTCTCTGAAAAAAAGATACCGGTAAAAAGAGTTCCGGTGAGAAAGGGTAACTCAACAAGAAAAATGTGAAAGAAAATTTCATATGAGGCATTACCTGCATTAAGAAGGCTAGTGATTATTTTAATGATTATGATTCAATCATTAAAGTGCCTGATGATCATGTTTTTCTTTCTATTTTAGCAGATTAGATGAAACGATAACAGATTAGATGTACATCATGCAAAATAATAATAATAATAAATAAATAACTAAACACAGATCATAGAAACAAACTGTGGCCAAGTTCTGTATTCACTTTTAAATATATATTTTTTTTACTGTTAAAAAATTCATTTGTTTCTAATTGTATTTCATTTTGACTCACTAACATATCAGATATAGGTAGATTTTTAATCCTGGCTCATTAATTTTTTTTTTTTTTAAGTTACTTACAGTAACATTGCTTAAAGTTCGAACGGTTTATTAAAATTTATAATATGGGTTTAAAATATTGATAAATCATCATTTATGTTTGGCTCTTTACATATCACTCGACATGAGGATAAATGTTCAAATTGTTATTAAAAGCAAAATTCTAGATATGTTCAATAGGATAATTAATAAAGTTTTATATTTAATAAATTTGTAAAAATTGTAAGATATATCTACCTTTCTAAAAATATCTCTTTAGTAGTTGAAAGCTTATTATTCAAATAGCTTGCTTTGAATAGTGAATCTGATTAAATTATTTCAGTACCAATAGGTTGATGAAAATATTCATTTCAAAGAAAAATCTAATTTTAAAACAAGTAATGTATAAAAACAAATTGAAAGTCAATTTCTACTTAGTCCAACAAAGAAAAATTCTATATTAATTACTTTTTATTAAATAACTAAAAATTTTTATCCCATATGAAACTAAAATGAATGAATTACATTTAATGAGTGAATTAATATTTGAAAAAAACTGTATTAACATCAAGTGTCATTCCACTACAAGTTTAAAAAATGTGTATTTGAACTTGAATAAAAAGTATTTTATTAACTACATGAAAATTTGAATAAGATATATAGGGAGAGTGCGAGCTAATAGCAGGAATTTAAAAAAAATAATAAGATGCTGTTCTGCGTGAAAGAACACATTCAATCGAAAGCTAAAATGAAATTTCGAAAAATATTAGAATTTGCAATTTTGACTAATTTTCTTCAACAAAAATATTATTAACAGTGTTCACCTCCATTCGTTCAAACACTCTGAAATTTAGATGTTCGAAAATATCATTTATTAGATCTTTCGGGTAAAAATAAATTTTAAAGAGATATAGAATATAATTTTAAAAATATAATTTTAAAGAGATTTATAAGAGATGTAAAAATATAATTTTAAAGAGATTTTAAAAAGATATAAATTTTTTTAACTGTAGACAATTTTTTTTCTCCAATTGTTGCAGAGGTAACACCAGTGATGATTGCTAGTTCATAGCTCTGCTAAAAAGAGAAAAATTTTCTTTTCGCTCTTAAATATTTAATAATCGCCATGTCGGATAAGCTCAAAGATTAAATTGAAAGTGATTGAATAGGCGGGCAACCTCTCCAAATTATGTCTTTAAAACCACCTGCTTACTTTATTAATTGTTATGCTTTCAAAGCGTGTTCCTGTAAAAGTTAATAATTTAAATGTAGCAGTAATGGGAACCTCCAAGTGATGTAGCGTGGGTATCTCGACCCTGATGGGTTGTTGAAAAGTGGCATTTGTTTACGTTAGCAACTATTCTTTCTATTCTATTTCGAGTAAAGCCAAGCCCATCAAGCATCGATTCTCTTAAATGGTACATTCTGTATTCTTATACAAAGATTCTCTGACAACGATTTCCGTTCTTTCACTATATATCTAACACAAAGACATATAGAACATAAACAAACTAATTACGCATTGAAGTTGCCAGGTACACATAACAAAAATCTATCACGGTTACGGCAAAATACAAATAATAAATCTAAGTTAAGTAAGAGAAGAGAAAGAATTATACATCAATAAATTTGATGTGTGATGCGACTCTGTATTTTATTAATATTCTTACTTATGTGAATAAACTTAGCTCCACTTTAACATGTCATTTTGCTCATAAACAATCCGCCGTTGCTGACGTCATAGTCACAAGTGTGGGTATACATGGTCTTCTTCCACTTGAAGTACAAGTATCCAATTCAAATTTTTTTTTTTTTTAAATTGTAGGGGAGAGTAGGGTCAATTGTAACAGGTTACGTTTGTAACAGAGCAAAAATTTCGATTGTCGGGTTCTAGATTTGGTTTTCAGGTGGCGCACAAGGTGTATTTAATAAATTTTTATGTAATTTTGAAAGAGTTACATCACAAAAGATATTTTCACACTGCGTAAGTACTTTTTTTGGTATTAGAATATTAGATTGTAACAAAGTAATTTTGTTTAAACAAATAAAAATTAGTAACCGAATATGTAAGTGTACACCCTAAATAACATTTTAAAAAAAAGATTAGTTTTGTTAATTAACTAGCATTGTTTTTAACAAATGAAGCTGGAATGGCGTCTTGGGGACAATTGTAACAATAAGTAAAGGGACGATTGTAACAGCTGAAAATAAATAATCTTATGTTTACAAGCCATTACTTAATTCTTTAAGAACCACCAATAGTTTCCTATATCATTTATATTATGTTGCACGTGCATTATTTTATTTGCCACCTTTCACAGCATAAATTAAAATTTTTAACCCCTTAAACTTTTTAACCTTTTAGGTCTCTGCTCATTATTATTTTTACTCCTAAAATATCACTACTATTTTGATCAATAAAAAAGTATATCACAACTATGATAATATGTATAATTAACCATGTTTTAGTTGAATTTATGAGCTGTTACAATTGACCCCGTAATTGGGGACAATTGTAACAAGTGCACGACTGTCAAAAATTGTTAATAACTAATATAATAACATTTAAAATAAGGTATTTATTTTTTTTCTAGTAGAGGATAGTCTACTTTTCTCGTCTGTCAATTAATACTAATAATATATTGGATCTTTTGTTAGTTAAAAATAGTTAAGAAAAAAAATTTACATTTGACCCCACTCTCCCCTACTGAAAAGCAAAATTAAGGGAGAAATAGTACTGATTTGTTTAGGAGAAATGTCAAGAAATAGCCTTATTTTCGTTGATGTCAATGATGCTTAATTAATTTTGATAATAAGTTCTAATTGAAATTTAAAAAAAATCAGATATTTAATAAAAAGCATAACTAATGGAGAAAACTTTTTCATTCGCTTAGGGAAACCATAAAAAATTTCTATACTATTATTGCTCCAATGATGATTAATTCATTTTGGTATTTACTACCTACCGGACGAAAAGAAAACTAAGTTATGCACTTAAGAGCAAAATGGATGAAAAAATGGCAATAAATTATTGTGGCGAAGTTTAAAATATCTCCATACTCTTTTTGACGTCAATGATACTTAACTATTGTATTGTAATAAGCTTGCTGGTATTATGGTAATTGGTGTATTTTTAATAGGTACCAAATTTACTAATATAGCTGCGAATTATTGTAGTAGTAAATATTTAAAATGCACCCATGCTGCGTAGCTTAAATACACTGTGGAAAAAGATATTTTGCGGAAAGAAATAAGTACTGGAGAAAATGATTTGATTGTTGTAAATTTAGAGTATCATGAGTTGGCCTCAAGCGTCAGTCTTTGTTTTGATGCGAATAATAAATGTTTTTTGCTTAATCTAATAACATAAGATCACAGGGGAAAGCAACAAAGAATCTTTCTATGCATAAAATTCTGATGATGGTGACGCAGTTTTCAATTTTGGTCAATACATTTTGATTGGCTGCAAAATCACATGGTAGGATCCAGTTTTCCCACATTAATTTTCATATTAGTTTGGCTGTCATAAGCATAAAATTGATATAAGTCATAAAGATATTGTTTTCCTACAATATTTTAGATTTCCTAATTTGAAAGTTAAAATTGGGTATAATATGAAAAAAGCACAACTACTTCCACTTACTAGGAATAACATTTACCTTTTAGTTTAATTAATAAACTGAGTTTTAAATATGTTTACTAAATTCATAAACTTCGGTAAAACAACACTATAAATTATTTCCAAAGGAACTAGACTAATACAATTCCAACCTGGCGAGTAGCGACTTATAAACAAGACACTTCGTTTGATGCTTTTACGTGTTGCTAGAAATCAGGTTCGCAGAAAATGCTGTTTACTAGTTAGATTTAGTAGGAATAACACGATCTGTGCCGTAGGCTATAGTATACCCAATTGCCTGTACTGTTATTAATACGTTTTTGATTTCGTTTGATTTCTAAATTGAGAATTTAAGAGGATTGTTTTTTTTTTATTATTATTATTATTAAAATAACGTAATTGTACGCTGCATTTTAAGATAAAGTTATTTAAATCGGTGTACGAAATTATTGTACCAGCAATGAATGAGATGAGTCGGTTTTTACGTCATTTTCTCTTTTTCCAATGCTTATAGAGGAAAGAAATTGTAAAAAGTTGTCTTTTATAGCAAGCGGAATACTGGCAACTCCAAAATTGTACATCTCTGCATTAAAATTTCAAATTGATTTCATTACTATTATTCAAATTCCTACTATTATTTCACACTCTCCCTATATCTTGATCGAATCGTTCATAAAATACTTTTTATTCATCTCTAATCACAATTTAAATACATTTTTTAAACACAGTAGTGAATGACATTTGATGTGAATACAGTTTTTAAAAATATTAATTCATATATTAAATAGAGATGAGCAAAAAACGAAATGGAATTTTGTAAGAGTTAGTCATTGTTTTAAATTTTATTATAAGCGATTGAGTTTTTTTTAACATATTTTAAAAATTACATCAGTGATAATTTCTAACTATTTGAACAAAAAAAAAATAGTTTATTGCACATATATAAATTTTTAATTATTTTGTACTAGCCGCCTAAGGCAGCCAGCTGTCCACCACGCTAAAGGTTTTCACAAATAAAGTTTTTTAAAACATAGCAGAAAATCTGAAGATAAGTGGACAATTAAAGTTTTCCTGTCCTGCAATTTTGTCTAAAATTCCTATTTTATATATTATATAGCTACAACGCTTAAGAAAAAAAAAACTAAAATGCTTAATACATGAAAAGAACACGAAAACGAATTAATTTTTTATGGTATCAATTTCTATTTCTATATAATTTTTTATGGTATCAAGTTTTATTTCTATATCGCTACAAAAATTATCGTCTTCGCTTAAGAAAAAAAAATAGAGCGTGGAAAGAAGAAGAAAAACTTATTATAACAATTATGAACAGCGACAAATATATCAAAGCGAAGCGTCCTATTTATGTATCGAATATGTTGCCACATTTTTAATACAAAAGTTAAACTTTTCTCCTCTTTGATGAATGTAAACTAAGGCGAACCTTACAATTAAATTATTAATTCCTTCGTATATTATTGGTTTAAGTTGTCGAAAATTAATATTTCAATTGTAAGGTTCGCATTAGCATACATTTATAAGAGTGGAGAAAAGTATATGCATTTTTTAATAGTTTTTTGAATATGGCTCTTTGAAGACGAAAAAGCATAGATTTTCTTACAAAATGACTGATAACTAAAAAACTAATCCAAATTTTTGAAAAAGAATAAAAATACTTATTCATTATGTCAAAACACAATTATGTGCCAAGTTTCGTGCCTGGACGAGGCTTCTGGGGCGATATATTGTGATTACAGACACACGCACAGCCGCGTTTATTATTATGTATAGATTCACTGTGTCAATGAGGAGCATACGCACCGTGAGCGTATTGACAAAACATACCGTAGATTGTAAAGGGGTTGGCGAAAATATCTATCGGCGTTGAAGGAGCGTCTCGCAAATCGCCAAACAGCTGTGTGCTTATGTTTTTGTTTTGTTTTCGGTATCACGTATCTATCCTTCACCAAGTTTTTTTGGGTGTGACATTTCAGAGTTTCAAATAAGCTGATCTTCATTAGATTCTTCTGCATTAAATGAAATATAAAGCGTATTTTTTTGTTATAGCTCCGACATAATCGTTTGTATTTGTTAACATAATTGTGCTTATTAGCGTTTTTTAGAAGGTCGTAATAAAACTAAGATAAAAAAAATTATATATTATTACCTCCATAGCCCCCTTCTGTATTTTCATAACTTTCATTAAATGTATACGCGTATTTCGAGTAGTGAACTTCTTTACCTACTCATCCACTAATTAAAATTAATAATTTCACAATAACCTCTAATCCTTAATAATGAAATGATTATTACAATAAAGTTTGTTTACTTAAAAGATTAAAAAAAAAATTATTGTTCAGCAGTGACTTTGTTACTAATTCTATATTCATCAATTAAACTTAATGGTTCTGCTCGATAACCATTTACAATTTTTTTTAAATTTTATTTAAATTTCAGTTATTATGGAATTCCTTAAATATTTTTCGACGTAGAGATTATTTAGCAATAATGCGAAAAGCTGAAATTTATAAATGTATAATATTTATAAATGTTTAAGAGAATTATTAGCAGCTATTTTGCACTAATTATTTTAGTTGAAATGTTCATTATACACAGTTTTATAAAAATCATCGTAAAATTCATTGAACGATGGAGACATTGACATTTTAAAATGCAAGTAGAATTCAATAATCATTTAATTTATAACTGTAAAACGGTAGATAAGTAACTTCGTTATAAAGTTTTACATGATACGAGAATATTATGCTATTGCTTTATAATGAAAGAACAACATTTTAAGTTCTAAACTTTTTGTGGAAAAGAAAAAAAAAACGAAATTTTTTTCCTGTCATCGGTGTTAGCGATTAGAGAGTGTTTTATCGTATAAATGTTAAGTCAGTACTGTTCCATTTTAAATAAAAATGCATTTTGCTCCGGAAAAAAAATTACTTGAATTTGTCAATAGAAATTCCCTAATTATTGTAGCAAGAACTTTTAAATTTCTAATCAAACTTTCCTCTATTATAATTTTGTGGAAATAATAATTATTAATAATATAAATGACTATTAAAAGGAATTAATTGAGAATGTTCAATTTTAATAAATTAACTGTTTACGCAATCAGATTAATAACTTTTTTCATAATTTACAGATGGAGAAAAAGTCTTTTACAGTTTAAAAGTGAAAAGAAAAATAAAGTTGAGATTAAATTTATAAAGTAAGCATAACTCGAAGGAGGTTGAAGTAAGGGCATTAAAATCAAAATTTCAAAAGAAAAAAAAAATCACCTTTTAGTGTACAGTGAGCAATAAACGAAAAATCTAAAACCAACTTTTGATCTAATGATCAGATGTTTACGTTCTAGGACTCAAACTTTAGATTTAGAATTTCCTTAATTCCCTACCACTATTGTAGATATTTACTTTTCATCTAACTTGTAAAATTTTAAAGTTTAGAATTTCTTACAGAATCACTCAGGCGAAGTGATTGTGTTTTATTTAAATATTATTTAGAAAGAATTTTTCTAAAAGTATTTCTTTTAAAGTTTTAATCAAACTTTTGTTTTTTATTTATCTATTGTTATTGAAAGTTAAGTTGATGATTTTTAAGTTGAAATGAATGCCGCCCTGCTTTTAAATATTTCAAATATTATTTCTGAAGAAATGTATAACTTAACATTAAACACCCAGGACCTTACAATTGTAAATCAAACAATCACTACATTTATTTATTAAAAAACACTCTTATGACCTGATAATAAATTGATCTAAATCTTAAATGTGAGTTTTATAACATATAATTTATTTAAACTCAGCACATACATCTAACCTCTGTTGTCGACAATGTCTCAATTTTAAAATATAGTTTTTCTTTTATAAATTTTCTGATATTTTCATATGAAGGATAGTATTAAGTTCGAGAATTAAAAATTTGTGCCCAAAAAAGTTGCTAAAAATTATAATTATTATTAATATATGACAAATGGAAGTTTTTAATTGAAGGTTGAAATTTTTTTTAATTATGTTATTTTTTAATTATGTTATTTTTTAATTATATTTTTAATTACCAAACTCATATAACAGTATTTAGGAATCTATAAATTTATGTTACGTATGATAGTTGCATTATAACCTGTACGCAATATGTGTAAATAAAATATATTTTTAAAATTGTGCATTTTCTATTAATTGCATTTATTATTCTTATATTGAAAAGGTATCAAGTTATCTATGACCTCCATAATGAATGAAGTATTTACCGACTTTTATATATATTAAGGAATTGAATCAATTTTTCACAAAGTTTAAAATCTCATCTCATTGCAAAAAAAAGTTATTTCATAAAATTATGCAAAAAAGTAATTTAATATATATTTTTTTATAATGAATGCTTCTAGTAATGAAACAAACGCTTTCAAACTTTATTTTAAAAATATTGATTATTTCGTTTGCAAGAAACTATTACTTTAAAGCGTGATAACATTTTTGAATACTCTATTTTTTTTCTAGTAAATAATATGTCTTTGTTAATTTCTAAAAAAATAATCTTTATAAAAGAGCTTACATTATTCTTTTATAGAGAATAATGATTTCATAGAAAATATCACTAAAATAAAACAGGTTATGTTTTCTTACAATAAAAGTTAAATAGAATTAATTCTTCAAAATAGCGTTTCAATAAAACTAAAATGTTACGTTATTTTTTGTGATTGGTTCATTAATAAATTATTTTTATTTCTTCGCAAACACAATTCTTGTAAAAAAAAAAATTAAAAAATTGAATCTGTTTTATCAAAAAACTAGATCGTTTTATAAAATATAAATTATAGCGCTTAATAAAATATGAATAGAGTGTATTTGTAAAGTGATCCTAACAATAAAAATGTGTTATTTTCTTTTTTATTTTCTCTACTAAAAGGAATTAATGAGTTATTTTTATTCATAATGGCTAGTCGAGGAGAAGAAGAAAATATCGAATTACACTGCTTAGGTTAATGTAATTTCGTTCTCCCACCACATTTACACGTAATCCATCGCCAACTGCACCTGCAATCGCCACGTTTACAATCTACGGTATGTTTTGTCAATACGCATACCGTGATAGCACGTGCGAACCACATCACCAAATTTATACTTTCATAGTTGTCTGATACCACGCGCCTTTTTTTCTTTTTCTTTTTTCAATTCCTATAATTAGTTCGCACTCTCCCTATTATCTTGTTCACATTTTCAATCATTCATAAAATCCTTTTTATTCATCCACTACAAGTTCAAATACATTTTTTTAAAACTTGTAGAGGTTGACACTCGATCTTGATACAGTTTCTTCAAATATTAATTCATTAATTTAACGTAATTAATTAATTTTAGTTTCGTATGGGAGAAAAAATTTAATTACTGAATAAAAAATAATTAAAATAAAATTTTTCTTTGTTGACCCAAGTAGGAATTGACTTTTAAAAAAAAATTCTTTATATTACCCGTTTTTCAAGTCAAATATTTTACATAAGCATATTTTTTGGGTTTCACTCCCCTCCACCTTCTCAGGAAAAATAAGCAAATCACAAAATTGCTACCCTGGTTATGTAAAAAAAAAGTCGCAATAACCCCCCTACCTTCTTTTTTGCGTTAGTTTTGATTTTCACAGTAATAAATCTAATTCCAGGAATAAATTCAATTAAAATATGTAACTTAGTATGAAACAAAATTTATGCTTCAATTCACTTTATGAAAGTTTTAGTAAAAAAATTTCGAAGCATCTTTTCAGTTTTTCTTCTGTGATCAAAATTTCTCAAAATTGAACCTTTTTTAAGACTTTTTTTTTTTTCAGCTTTTATTTTCCCCAAACTTTTATTTCAAAATTGAAATTTCGAGAGAGTATATTTTTTCGAATTCTTTTGTTCACTTTATATGGTGTTACGCCGGTGTTGAACAGCAGACCCGATTTTGAGTTTTCG
The DNA here is from genome assembly GCF_982258835.1 of Parasteatoda tepidariorum. NCBI lineage: Eukaryota > Metazoa > Arthropoda > Arachnida > Araneae > Theridiidae > Parasteatoda > Parasteatoda tepidariorum. The sequence goes on along the minus strand of NC_141757.1, from coordinate 5,402,007 downwards.
TCTATCAATGTTTAACTCAGTAGCCTTCTAATTTGGCACCTATCCCAGAAGACAAGGGAACTCCTAGATCAAACACTGGGAAAAATTGGCCTCGTGGAGGACTTTTGGATGGAATTAACCCGCATTTGCGTTACATGGAGAGGAAAAATACGAAACCTTCCTCGGTTAACCTGATGAGAGCGGGACTCTAATCCATGATCCGTCTACCGCTGAGGATATTTTACGACAACACTGCTCACTGTGCATGATTTTATTTTATTTTATAACTGCCGTAGAATTGCCGAATATATATATATATATATATATATATATATATATATATATATATATATATATATATATATATATATATATATATATATATATATATATATATATATATATATATATATATATATATATATATCATGTTATTATTTGAATCACATTAAATCCCTTTTACCATATAAGAAGAGCTTCTTGGATAATTGTTTTTTAACACTATTTATTTTTCGTCGTGAACTTTATATTCTAAATTTTATTCCGTTTTCTCAATAGGTTGCCTCGCTACCATTTTTGAAATGAAGAGGACGGTTCTAACTATATAAAGTTTCAGTTTTTCTGTCAGATTATTCTCTTACGCTATTAAGCATATTTTTCAATCAATGTACATTGCGAAAAAACAAAACAAATTTAGTTAAGAAAGAAATTTTTAATTACAAGATAATTACGAAAGGAAGAAAATTGTGACTGGATTATTGCAATCACTGGTCACCCGTTGGTCAAATGTTTCTTTTTCTTCCTTTGTAGACTTTCATAAACAAAAATTGTCATTGGTCGCAAAAACTGCATCCAATGATTTCCCCTCTTATCGTTGTTCTTTGGTTTTCAATTCCAGTCAATACACATTTAAGACGCCAAAAAATTCTTTTCCTTCTTCAGTATTCATATTTATATCTTATAAAACCACCTCCAAAATAGTCATTATAAATAAATAAAATCAAAATATGAACATTAAAATAATTGAAATTAATATTACATTTAAACATTTAAAAATATTCGCTGGAGAAATTAATAGAAAAACTCAGAGGTGAAAACAATCAACTCCAAGAAATTCTAACATTTTCAACTGCTTTGTTGAAGTATCAGCAGCCTACAATTTAACTCAATCATAGTTGTGTATTTTGATTTTGATATGCTGTTATTCGAATTTGTAATTAGGCTTCCAAAACTATTGTAAATATCGTAATATAAAGCGTTTTCATTTTATAAAATTCCATAGTGTTTATTTCGAATCTTTAAACAAGCTTTTTTTTTATTTGATCTTGCTGTGTCTATTCTTTATTAATGCTTATGTTAGCCTGATTTCTTATGACTTGCGCAATTCTATTTTTGAGACATCTCTATTTAGTTGATCGAAGTTGTTCAGTTTATTTTAAAGTTTTAACTTAAAACAATATTTAAATAAAGTCACAAACTTAATGCATAACAAAATTAAAAGTGAAAAAAAGAAATCTAAAAAATGAGCAGAAACTCATTAAAGTTAAACATATAAATTTCAAATTATGAACATAAATTCAATCGTAGTAGAAACAATTTTTTAAAAAAATGTTTGTTTTTTTTAAAAAAAATTTGAGGTTACCCATTAGCAAAAGGGTTGTTGTTTAATGTTTTTTGGAAAAGCAACTTTATTGTGTTTTCATCTTGGACTGTTAATCCAGTACACAATTTTGCAGACATATTTAAATGCGACTCAGGCACATTCTGTGTAAATTCCTTTGATGACTGAATAGACATTTAACAGCCAATCGAGATCAATATCGACATTTTCGGATTTGTACAATGGTGTTTGAAGGAGATTATAAGCTGCATCATACACCCGTTTCGGATTCACAAGTTCATTATATGAAATATGATTCGAAAGCTAGGATTTTTTTAAAATTTTACATGAATAGTGAATGAATCATTTATATTGCGTGGAAAACAGTCTACTGTCTTGTGCAAGTCATTGGGTACGTTGACAATTGATGCTTTTATCCCTAACTGGTGATCAACACCCAGTTCTCATATTTGCATGAAAGGGGTTCGGAGAGTCACCATTCGCTCTTCGGTAGGGTTCAATTCTCTCGACAACTTTGGTACTTTTGTGAGTGACGGGTTTCATGCTTGCGTTTGCGAGCGGAATCTTTCCGTTTTTCCGTTTGTGAGTAAAGCTTAAGGTATTCCCATCTACACGCTTTGGCTTTTTTAGCCTCGGTAAGTTTAGCCTTGGCGTCGTTTTTTTTTTTTTTTTCCTTGCTTCCATTCTAACTTTTGGGACCGTGTCGATCAGTTTGGACCCCCTTTCATTGTGATATTCACCTGAATTAGTATTGAAAACGATCCAGTTCGAACTGTAGGAAAAGAATATCTGATTCTTAATTAAAACAATAAAAACAAAAATATCGTTCATATGTTGAAATTCTCTTTTATTCACAACTCAAGAAGTATTTATGGGATCTCTCTGGTCCTATATCTCGAAAATGAACTCACCTACTACTAATAACAATAACTAAATAAACAACAACTAAATTCTATTCGTTTAGCATTGCGTCATATGTTGTTCCTACTAAATCGAAGTAGTTGTGTTTTTTTCAGATCAAATCAAATTTTTTCAGAGATCAAATAATATTTTAGTACCTACATTATACTTTTCACGTGTAAATGGCGTTTATATTTTATGATGCTAACACAGATAGTTTTAATTGTAATTGTTTATTGGTCATAAAACTGAGTTTATTAAATCAAAACGCTGTACTATGCATTAAACACCATTAAAAAGTAAAATTTAGAGACTGACTATTGCACTCCCCTTTTAAATCGTACAATCCGCTTGATTTCATGGATTTGGCTGGAACCGATGGTGTATTCCTTTGACTGTATTTAATTTTAACACAACAGTGCTTTAAGTAAGTTGTTTTTCCTTTCTCAAATATAATAATTATTCTATTCGAGAATTTTTGTTAATCAACTATACTCCAGCTTTATTCTTTTAACATTTCTGGAAATTTACTGTGAATTCGAAGGAAAAAAAATGAGCTGCAGGGAGCCTTAGTTTCTTATGGGTAATCCGTAAACATATATGTATATAGGCAGTTTTTTGAGAAAAAAAAACTTACTGGCACTTTTAAATTGCGATAAATAATGAAAACTATCCTTTTATGATGTCTGTAAATAAATTCAGCTCATTTCTTAAATTGTTCTAACTTAAATGCAGTACAAATGCAAATATTGTATAATCGAAAAAGAGAAGAAAAAAAAGAGGGAAAAAATCTTTGGAAGAAATAAATTTCAAAACTCCCAAACTGAAATCAAATTATTTTAAAATTTCTTAAATTTTGAGGGTAAAAAATAAATAAACTATTAAAAAATTAAAATAAAAATCGAATTTTGATAAATAGACAAATTAAACGGGTATGGGAACAGTCTTCAAATACAGATTTTTTCGAAAAGAACAAAATAATATTATAGTACCTGTGTTTTTTTTCTCATTAGCATAGATTTATTTTTATATAACTTTAAATGACATTTATATTTTATAATAATAATACAGCCAGTTTAAATTATAATTGTGTTTTGATCGTAAAATTGAGTTTATTTATAAGACGAAACACTATACTATGCATTAGATACCATTAAAAAATAAAATTTCGCAAAAATTAAGCACTTAAAAACGGCGTTGATTATAAGTTTTCTTTGTCTAAAAGCATATATTAAGTTCTTTTATGTTAAAAAGAAACATTCTTGAAACATATTTCAACTGAATCTAAACTTTAAAATGCACGAAAAGCTATTTATATATTCTTCTCCTAAATTGAAAATCGCTTTATTTGAACAACTTCAAGGAACAAATTAATTTTTTATTACAGGAATCACGTCCTCTTAAATTTGACAAATTATAACATAATTTTTTTTTAAATTATTATTACCAAACAAATGTAACCTAACATGTTTTAATGTCACAAAACATGTTTTAATGTTACATACTAAAAATATGTAAAACTTAATATGTTAACAATGTTTTTAAAATAACTCAATATGTTTTAGTGCAACTTAATGAGTGTAACTTACTAAATGTAATTTAACAAGTTTTAGTATCACTCAATAAATGTAACTCAACAGATTTTAATAACACTAAAAGTAACTTAACATCTTTAAATATCACAAAATAAATGTTACTGAACATTCTTTAATGCTACTAAACAAATGTAATTTCAAATGTTTACAATGTAACTTAACATGTTTTAATTTAACTAAACGAAAGTAACTTGACGTGTTTCAGTTTGTAAGTTAACAGGTTTTAACCCCACTAAATGTAATTTAACACGTTTTAGAGTAAATAAAAAAATGTAACTTAACACATTTTGGAGTAAATAAATAAATGTAACTCAATAGATTTTAATTACACTAAATGTAACTTAACACGTTTCAGAGTAAATAAATGAATGTAACTCAATAGATTTTAATGAAACTAAATGTAACTTAACATGTTTTAGAGTAAATAAATAAAAGCAACTCAACATATTTTAATCATACTAAATGTAACTTAACGTGTTTTAGTGTAACTAAATAAACGTAGCTTATCTTCTTTTATGGCAACTTTAATTATTTCAACATGTTTCAGATCATCTAAAACATGTTTTTTTCTCGCAGAATTGAGAATACGTAGAATTGAGCTTACCTGCCGAGAGAAGCAAGGGGTTAGTGTCCAGTGGCTTTCCTAGGAAGTGTTGCTGCGGTTGTTGACAAAGGTAGGCGGAGGGTCCAAGTCCATATAACTGGTAATATGGGGCGGTGAGGGCGGCTGTCCTGGATGGGGTGGAACCAGGGGTCAAGCAGAGGCTCTCCAGCCTGGACTTTGGAGTGAGGATATCTTCAATCATAAAAGAAGACCTATTGCGATTCAGTTTCTCCATAGAGTAGGGATCCATGGAAGGATGGTGGAAGCCCCCCTCGGACCCCCGATAACCCCCGTGCTGTTTCTCCGTTGTCATGCCTGCCTGTAAAGCATCTGCTGACCAATCGGGATACGCGAACTGAGAAATCTTGATTCTAACACGCGATTGTATTAGAAAAAAATTATTCTAAAATTTTATCGTTTGGTTTTTAAAATTAAAAAAAAAACTTAATTCGTTTGCTCCAGATCAAATTTATCTAAACCGGTATTTTTCATTTCATCCATTCTTAGGAAATATTTTCCTATTAAAATTGGCATTTATTGCTTTCAATACGGAAAATTCCAATCAATTAACAACTATTTAATTTCATTCGAAACGGTGTTTAGCAGGGTGCGTTATCGTCATTTATATATAAATAAAAGAGATGGCAATTAAAGGAGACTCGTCACGGTAGTCAGTGTCTTTCAATGAAAGTAAACGAGGCGCTTTGCCGGCCGTTAAGTAGAGGCTCCTCCCTCTTCGTTGCGTCATAACCATAATGATCCAATGGAGAATCGAATAAGGCGGAGTCACTATGCGCTCTTCAACCACTCACTGGTGCGTGGGGATTTCGCTTAAAGAGAGAAAGAGAAGAGTTCTGTATAACGATAGCGTGCGATTAAAGGCGCAAACGAAGCAGGGATTTTTCTAATGGTAAAGAGGATTTTTATTATTTCCCCCCCCCTCTCTCCCTTTTTTGAGGATAATTTATTGAATTCTTAAAATGAGATTAATTGGCGGCGTGTTTCTGAACTGCCTATTTCCCCCCCCCCCAAAACGGGGGATATTCTTAATGAGCGGTATTCTATTTTATCTGGCTTAAATTTAATGACACAATCTATTTGAAAAGGATTTCATCAAATCAAGCAGAAAGTATCAATTTGGTGCAGGGGTGGAAATGAGATTTGGAAGAGGGGTGCCCAAGACATAAACTCTAGAAGAAGCGCGCTACTTTTAAACGCTCCGGGTGAATTCCTCGAACCAGAATGTATAAATAGAATTAGGGAAAACCAAATAATGATACATATATTAGGGAAATAGGATTAACACATACCAACACTTAATACATACCTATTCCTAAAATAGCCGGTCAAATGAAAATAGGGAAGGAAATAAACTAAAAAAACTTTATTAAATAAAATTGTATATTGCCAATTTTTATGTCTTACAAACACAAAGAATAAGAATTTTTAATTCATTTCTCAAAGCATTTTTTTTTCTTCTTGATATACAGGGTGTTTAAATTGTACATTTTCCGCAAACATATTTCTTCTAATTATTATTTTTTCTATGATTCTTATAGTTATAAGAATATATAAGAATTCTAATTCTTATAATTATTCTTATAATTAATATTATTTCTTCTAAGAACTTCTGCTGTCTTGAATGTTTCGAAATTTTTCTGTGTAAAAACTAACAGTTAGTTAGAAATGAAGTAAAGCTAAAATAAAATCTATTTACCAAAAGATATAGAATTTGTCACTTTTTCTGACACAAAAATGCCAATCTAAAATGTTAGGCACTTTCTTAAAATTTGGAATTCACAGTTATTCTGATTCCACTCACTACGCAACAGTCTTTACAGAAATGTGCAACTAATCCAATGAACACGCTGTTGAACACGCATTACATATTAATTTATGAGCCGATGACCTTATAAAGCTGTAAATTCTTCTTCCAGTCATATGACCGGTTGTGGTAGAATTAGGTATACGACAAGTAGGGGAGAGTGGGGTCAATTGTAACATTTTTTACTTAACTATTTTTAACTAACAAAAAATCCAATACATTATTAGTATTAATTGACAGACAAGTAAAGTAGACTATCCTATACTAGAAGAAAAAAAAAACCTTATTTTAAATGTTATTATATTAGTTATTAACAATTTTTGACAATCGTGCACTTGTTACAATTGTCCCCACTTACGGGGTCAATTGTAACAGTTCATAAATTCAACTAAAACATAGTTAATTATACATATTATCATAGTTGTGATACATTTTTTTATTGATGAAAATAGTAGTGATATTTTAGGAGTAAAAATAATAATGAGCAGAGACCTAAAGGGTTAAACTTTTAATTTTAAGGGTTTAAAAATTTTAATTTATGCTGTGAAAGGTGACCAATGAAATGATGCACGTGCAACATAATATAAATGATATAGGAAACTATTGGTGATTCTTAAAGAGTTAAGTAATGGTTTGTAAACATTATTTATTTTCAACTGTTGCAATCGTCCCTTTACTTATTGTTACAATCGTCCCCAAGGCGCCATTCCAGCTTCATTTGTTAAAAAAAGTGCTAGTTAATTAACAAAACTAATCTTTTTTTTCTGAAATGTTAATTAAGGTGTCCACTTACTCATTCGGTTAATAATTTTTATTTGTTTGAGCAAAATTACTCTGTTACAATATAATATTCTAATAAAAAAAAAAAGTACTTACGTAGCGTGAAAATATCTTTTGTGATGTAACTCTTTCAAAAGTACATAAAAATGGTTGCCAGCAGGGGTGTACATGTTGATTCATTAAATACACCTTGGGCGCCACTTAGGAACCAAATCTAGAACCCAACACTCGAAATTTTTGTTCTGTTACAATCGTACCCTGTTACAATTGATCCCACTCTCCCCTATTATTCGAAACAAATGAAAAAAATAAATAATAATAAAATATTAACTGTTATGTAACTGTTAGAAAAAGTCATGAAGTCAAATGTGCGAAAACGATAAGATGATAAGCGCATTTTCCATGCAAAAGTTTTTAAACGGTCATTTGTCCTGTTATGGCATGTTTAATGTTAAGGAAAACCAAACGATACATATATTAGGGAAAACCAAATATAAGGCTTAGAAGGAAGGAAAATGTGTCCGATCGATAAATAAAAAGATTCGAGAATTATGACCTGTTATGCTCCTCACTCCCGATGAAATTGAATTATGGTCAGGCTGAACAAGCCATTTTCAATAATAAACTTTTTTTTTTTAATTTGTTCGAAAATTATTGACATTTTAAGTACATTTTTCGTGAATTTTTCGTCCCTTTTTTGTTGCTTTAAAATAACGATTATCATTTTATTAGCCTGCGCTTCACTTGCTATCAAAAGAAGAAAAAAAAAACGGATAAATAAAATTGAAGAAACAAGAGAAAATGATCAGATTATAATATTTGCGTCGAATTTTTTTAAAAATATAAATATCTCAAGAGACATAAAAATCGTTCGCAATTCGAACTATTATTTCATAAAAAGGTATCGTATTGGATTGTTAATAAGTGAAATTTCTTCTCATTTATTAATTCTCATAGTGTCGCACATTACATATTCTAAAATTTTATTTATTTACTTTTTTTGTTTTTGCTTTATTCTCTAAACTGAGTTAGAGAACGGTAATAAATTTGGTTTGAGAATTATAATATTTGTGATAATAATTTTTAAATTGAAACAGAAACAATCTGACAGTAAAAGATGAGACTAACATGTTCGTTGCCTATTCACGCGATATCACGTGACAAAATTATTTCGTCCACAATAAAACTAAGCATTTTATTATCCAACTATTTTTAAAGAAAAAGAAGTAATATAAAAAAAAAAGTGTCTTTAAAATTAATTCCTATCCTACTTAGGTCAACAAAGAAAATTTTTATTTATATATATATAGATTAACTATTTAAATGTGCGCAATAAACTTTTTTTTGTTCAAATAGTTAGAAATTATCACTGATGTTGAATTTGACCCTATCCTAAACCATCCAACTGAAAGCTATGAAACTTGGCATGCAGAAAGCTCAAAGCAAGAGGAAGGTCACTGTCGACATTAGAACATTTTACGACAAACCGCTTGAGCTAAAAACGAAATGGAATTTTCTGATAGGTTAAGCATTAGCCATTGTTTCAATTTTAACTATTCAATTTTCCATGTTTTAAAGATAACATCAGTGATAATTGCTATCCTATGGCTCTATTTGGTCCAAAAAATAGTTTACTGCACTTATTTAATTATTCTACATTCGCTATGTCAAAGAAATTCAATAAACATTACCTGCCAGCACGCGTGGTCTACGCCACCAAATTTATAATTTGTCTGATACCACGTGCTCTTATTTTATTTATATTAATTCTTTTAAACGTGTTTCTAAAAAATTACTCATTTAAATCCAACGGTAATGGAGTAGAAAAAAAATATATTTATGTATTCAGAAACAAAATTAATGGGAAAGTGGTATTAATTCGTTGAGGAGAAACATAAAAATTCGACGCCAGTGAGGCTTTATTACACCATTGATGCTTAATTGAGGTAATCTATGCCGATTGAAATAAAAGAAATAAGCTAGAAAGTAAAAGTAGTGGAGTAAAGGAATTTATTTGAATCGAAGAACCGTGAGAAATCGTCATACTATCGTTGACGACAATGATGCTTAATTAATGTTGGTAATATGCATTAATTGAAATTTAAAAAAAAAAAGTAATTTCTGAACTGAAAAGAAAAAATAAGGAGAAAAGATACTTATTCAGGTTTTGGCTAACCGTAAAAAATATGCATATTATTATTGTCACTAAATGCACAATTAATATTGATAATGTGTACTAATTAAAATAAAATAAGCCAAACTCATGAAGGGAAAATTAAAGGGAAATTTGTTTGCACCGTAAAAAATTGCCTTCCAGAAATGAGGCTTAATTCATATGTATCAGTGACGGTAACATGTTCCACTGGTATTATGGAAATTGGCGAATTTGTTGTGATAAGAATTCTGCAACGGGTCTACCGTAGCTTCAGAATTTTTTTGAAGTGATACTTCTTACGCGACTTCCAACAAGGTTGCGTTAAACGTTTAACGCTACATTTTTATTGGCCGGGAAATCACGATCCAGTTTTCCCTCATTCATTTCCATATTGTTTTGGTTCTCACCAGCATCAAAATAATAAAAGTCATAAAAGTATTGTTTTTCTATAAATATTTTTGTTTGATTTGATACACATATAATTTAATAGGGTAGTATTTTTTTATTTTCAAACTTAGTGGATAACAATTGTAAAAAATGAGTGAAAACAATCCCACGGACAATGCGACGGATTTAAGGTTATGTCAAGGTACGTCTCTTGTGAATATCAATTGATTGTTAAGTTTTCTCTTTTCTAATTGCCATTTATATTTCAACAAATGCAGCCATGAGGGATAATAAATTATTTATTGCAAAATCTTTATTGCCACTATCCACTGCAGGTTCACAAGCTCTGGCAGGCGTTACTGGTGAAGAAATTAATTATTGTGAGCGACCTGTGATCCTTGCAGGAGATTTTAATGTGAATTTTTCGTTACCTGAAGCTGAAACATTATTAACCTTCCTTAAAGACAAATTTGGATTGGAAATGATAAATGGTAGGAATGATCTAACAGCCAAAGGGGAAACTACCATTGATGCAGTTTTTGCAAGAAATATGGAAAAAATAGAATTCAAACATTTCGTATCTTACTTTAGTTATCATAATCCCATTGTAAATGTTATAGATTTGGATATTTCTCCACTCGAAAATGATAGTTAAAAGATGCGATCAATTGTGAATTGTAAGCATTGTTAATAAAGTTTGTCTTAAAGAAACAATATGATTTCACTAAAAATCAATTTCTACCCTTTCCTATTTTCATTTCCACATTACGAAGTTTCACTTCTTCAGCGCGGAGGGACTCCACGCACTATTTTTATTTCAAGTGGTAGCTTATAGTATAGTATAGCAAGGATAGTGCATTAATATTTTAATGAATTAGAATTAAAACAAATTTTTTCCACCACTACTTATAAATATTTTAAACGTTAAATTTAAGGTCAGATAGAGAAATGGTCATGCTCCAAAATCCTTATCAGGTTTTAATTTCTTTTTTCTAAAAAAAAAAAAAAAAGAAAATTGGCTGCCACTGACAAATATGCATAAACTCAAATGTTAAAGGTCTATGTAATAAGTACCAAATATACTAATATAGGTATAAAATATTATATATTTATATATTTAGTGATTATTAAAACTGCACCAATCAGTTTTAATGTCGATATTTTGTTTGATATTTTGTCGATATATGTGTTTTACGTCCCCTCGAAAGGGATAGGTACCTGAGAAAATCGCTTAATAGGGGTAAATTTTATCATGAAGTGGCAGTGAACAATAGCATCATGCCAAGAGATCCTAAATACATTTTATTTTTATTCCAATGCTATGAATTTAAAAAAACGAGCTTTTCTTACTTAAATAACGTAAGGCCACCGAGGATTACAACATATAACATTAAATAAAATAAAAAAATATAAACTATTTCAGATATATTAATTGAAAAACTTAGTGGAAGAGTCAAGTAAGGGACGGTGCCTTGGGGTATTCATCCACTTTTCCTTCGAGGTTAATATCTTCCTTACCTGTACTATGCATGATTCTTTATCGCCTTACGAGATCATCGCCAACAAAACCAATTATTTTTATTTTTTGAAATGCCGGATGCTATTTAGGCAAAGTATGAAATAATCGTCCTGATGAGGTTATTATGTAAATGATGTGCATGTTACTGTGAATGACCGAAATACTTATTACATCCGATTTGATATTAATTTATTCGTGGATATAATTACATTTATTCGATATTTTAATACTTACTGACGATAGATTAGAACAAACATCAGTGTTTGGAGTATCGGGTAAATATATACCGGACAATGACACTTGACTTTAAAAAAACATCAGTGTAGGGTATACCGGGCAGTGGCACTAGACCTTAAAAAAACATCAGTGTAGGGTATACCGGGCAAATGTATACCGGGCAATGGCACTTGACCTTAAAAAAAAACATCAGTGTAGGATATACTGGGCAAATGTATACCGGGCAATGGCACTTAACCAGACCTAGTATGACTAGACCTTTGGTAAATGTCCGAAATATATACTAGGTCTAGTGCTACTTTTGCTATAGCTTAAATATTAAAAAAAAAAAATAAGCAAAGCGTTTGAATCAATTTTAAACTGATAACGAAATTATTGCTTTAAAATTAAAAAAATAATAATAAAAACTGCGCCAGATAAGAGTAATTGAAGTAGTTGCTTTATACAGCGCATGTGCGGAAAAAAATTATCCAGGTGCATCTAAAAGTGGATGAATATCCCAAGACACCGTAAGGGACATTTCAGAACGAGAAAGGAAGTTATATCCGAATTATTTTATTACCAATTCATTAGAAGGCGGGACTAAAAAATTTTTGCTTTATTTTATTTACCACTTCCTAATTTGAAATAAAAAATATGCAACCATACGAAAAACTGATTTTATCAGTAATGTTAAGATACAAGTGAAAGTAAAAACAGTTCTGTTACATTAAACATACCCATGTTGAAGCAAACCACTTTATGTTACTCCCCCTTAAAAATGTCTTTCACCTGGTTCTTCTCTTTAATTGTGTCCGGTATATGCCTTTCACTTTTGAACATGATTTAATTGTGTTTCTCAGTACTTATTTATTGATTCTTTTCTCTTTCTTCAATCACCCCGTGCGAAGAACAGGTATTCAGCTAGTTATTAATATTTTTATTTCGACTTGTGAGAGAAGCAACGGCCATCTATCCTAGATTTAATCGATATCACCCCGTCAGAAATGCTTGGTAGAAACTTGAAAAATAAAAATGTTACTTTTTTGATTTAATTTTTTCTTCTTCGAAGTTTTTTTCTTCAAAGTTTTCTTCTCCTTCTTCTGTAAAGTTTTTTTATTTAGAAAAAAATATCTTCTAAAGCGAAATTTTAAAATCCTTTTCTCAAGAAATTTTCGGTCAAAAGTTTTTTTTTTGATAAAAAAAAATTCTTGTTGCGAAAGTTTTTCCTAAATATATTTAATATCGTTTCGAGATTATTTTTTCTTGTGTATAAAAATATTTTTTTAAGAAAAGAAAAAAATAAATAAAGAATATAAATAATTTTCTTTCTCTTAAAAAGAAGAATTTCTAAAAGTATATTTTAAAGTTTTCTTTTTTTATATATAAAATAAAAAATTTTAATTATTTTTCTTGGATATAAAATAAAGTAGGTAAGCTACTTGAAAAATAACGGCGAATAAAAAATTGCAAAACCTGTGCTAGAATTAAACATAAAGTAGAAAACATTTTGAATATCATTGAAAAATAAAAGTACATTGGGAAAAAATTAACAATTTAGGAATGTGGACAACGTATTTAAAATTTAGAATTAAATGAAAATTAATTTTATGATTAAAATAAAATTTTAAATAAAGTACCTTAAAATTCTTAGAACCAGCCGACCGGCCAGTGTAGGGGTTAGGGAACATCAGAAATGTTCTGGGTTCGAATCCCGGGCAAGGCATGGATGTTCTTTCATTCTCTGTACTATCTGTCCTTACTGTGGCAGCAACGTTGGCCCACCTAATATGGTGCCCCTGAAAGAGAAACCGACAAATCTGCTCTTCAGATATGCCTGAATTGACGGATGTTAACACAGGTGGGCATTGGAAGAAGAAAAAAAAAATTCGTAGAACCAATGAATCCAGATAAATCACGATAAATACAAGGAAATATGAATGTGAATAATAATTATGGTTTTGAAAATTACTATTTATTTTTCAGGCATTTTTAAAAAAAATAATAATAAATAAATAAAAAAAAGGGAGGACAGTAAAAAAAGTCCCAAAATATAAATAATTTAACTATTTTAGGGAGATAAAACGTAAAACTACTATAGAAATGGGAGAGGAAGAAGAGGTGAGATGGTGCTATTTGTACTTAAAGTTATTGAAGTATTAATAATGATGAAGAAGAGTTGAGGAAAAAAGAAATGTACGAAAATGAACAAAATTTAAGAATCATTTGTAAAAAAAAATCTTCCTAATTATTAAAAGATTTAAAAATACAAATTTTCGAAGTCCCCTCCCCTAAAACAGAAAAATCTGATAACACCATCTTATATAGTTCAGTCTGAGTCTTTATGACCCCCGCAACAAGTTTATACATGCAAGTTTATAATATTATTTTTAATTTAATAGCTCAGTGTTAATATACATAATTAGAAAAACAAAAGTGAGTTCTTAGAGAGTAATAACTTCATCAAAATTGTTAGACTAGAACCTACTGTTAACGTTTTTAATCATTTAACGCATCCCTTTAACTGTCATTCATAATAGTAAATATAATGTAAGTTGCACCAAAAATTAATAACTGTAAAACTGTAAATAAGATCAGACACCGATTTAAACAACTTTATCTTAAAATGTAACGTACAATTACGTTATAATAATAGTAATAAAAAAAATCTCTTAAACTCCTAATTTAGAAAACAAACAAAATCAAAAACGTAATAATAACAGTGCAGGTAAATACGTTTAAATTAGGGATACAAAAATATTTATAGGATAACAATACCTTTATAACTTATATCAATTTCATGCTGACGACATCCAAACCAATATGAAAATGAATGGGAGAAAACTGGATCCTTCCATGTGATTTTTCGGCCAATCAAAATGCACCGATATCAATGAAAAACTACGACACCATCATTAGATTTTTATGTACAGTAAGATAGAATCAAATAATAAAATTCAGCATTTAACAAAAAAGAGCTAAAAAAGCCATTATATATTTCTTCAATTTAAAATAATTAATTTGTAATTTAAAAAAATAGAATTTAATATATTACAATGGACAACATAGATGTAAACATGCAGTTATTTATTTTCTAATAGAAAATTAATTCAGAATAAATGTGTATTTTTCAGGTGTAATTAAATGTTACAACCAATAATGTAAAGTGCTAACAACTAACCCCCGCTCATTCACGCTATTAGTGCATACATTTGCTTCAAAAACAGCCAATTTCGGCTTGCGTTGGATATCGCCAAAAGATTGTTTATGGGCCGGAATAGCATGATTGGTAGGGCACTGGGCCCATGTCCAAGAGTTCGTCAGTTCAATCCCCGCCGACTGGGGCCGGGATAGCCTGGTCGGTAGGGCGCTGGGCCCATATCCAAGAGGTCGTGGGTTCGATCCTCGCCGGTCGAAGACTCCCCGTGTAGTAAATGGTGACTGATGCACGTTAAATCTGTCGAGTCTCAAAGTCCTCCATGTTCCCACAACAAATCAATACCTCTGGGGGTACTGATCCAGGAGTTTCCTTGTCTTCTGGATTGGTTCAAAATTACAAGGCTACGGAGTTGAACGTAAGTAGTCGTAAACCCATGAAATTGGGTCGGCTGTTCAACGACGGTTATAAAATAAAAATAAAATCCCCGCCAACTGAAGACTCCCCGTGTAGTAAATGGTGACTGGTGCACGTTAAATCTGTCGAGTCTCAAAGTCCTCCATGTTCCCATAACAAATCAATACCTCTGGGGGTACTTTCCTCGTCTTCTGGATTGGGATCAAAATGACAGGGAGTTGAGCATTAGTAGTCGTAAACTCAAAATTGGGTCGGCTGTTCAACGACGGTTATAAAATAAAATAAAATAGATTGCTTACAATCGAATACAAATGGGGCAGATTTGTTGCTGTCTTACACGCTGTTATACATCTACAAAACAAAAGTACGCCATTAATGGAATGTTTTAACATGTGTGTGCATATTAAACAAATTGTTTTTACTTTTCATAGCTCTGGTGTGTATTTTTGTTACGAAAAGAGGGAAAAATCCTTTGCATAAAAAAAAACAGCGTCAAGAAAGATATTTCAAGATACCAATGTTTTTTTTTGTTGTTGTTGTTGTTTTGTTTGGGTGTAAAGCGTATCAATTTTTTTCTTCTTTCACGGACTGAGATATTACAGTTTTATTTGCGCTTCGCTTATTTAAAGAGGCTTGTTTTATTGGATCTTGCAAAATAAAAATCATTTAATCTTTCCTTCTCAACATTATCTTTAATCGGACGCCTCTTGGGGTCCATTTTGCGCTTCCCGGTTTTCGAAAAGATCTGCATCTTATTTCTCCTCCTCCTCCCTCCCCAACGGCTTTCTTTTTTCACTTGGCTCAAAGATATTATACCACGTGACATGGTTTTAAAAAAAAAAAACTCATTGTTTTCTTTCTTTTTTTCTTTTTCTTTTTGAAAGAAATATTTTTACATGGATGATGTAAACGCATTTTTACTTGAAATTTTTTAAACAATAAAAGTTTATTTTCCTATTCCAACTATTTGTATGCAGTTTTGTGCATTAAAATGCAGTTTTGTTTTTTCAAATATTAATTCATTCATTAAATACGGATGAGCTATAAACAAAATGGAATTTGGAGCGTAAGTTAAATTTTACAATAAGCGATCCCTTCTTCTTTTCCCATATTTTAAAAATAACATTTTTAGTTCCGTAACATTATAGGGTACAAATGAATTTTACAGTAAACCCTATTTCTTAGATTGTAGCTCGATTTCGTAACTTAAAATACGCCTGCACTTAACAATTAGTATACTGCACCTACGAATTCCGGTAACTCCCACAAACAATTAAGACATCTTCATTTACATGCAGTTGAATCCCGGTTTAACGAGCTTCTATTGACCGAATTTCGCGATATAACGAATTTTATGAAGTTAATGAAGTAGGTTTATAGAAAACAATGAATAGCGACTCAGAAATAAAAGTCGATGATAATGAATCTCCGGTCAAAACTGTTACTTTTTCTGGAAACAGTGAAAACTTATCTAATGCGGTAAAATGTAAATGACAGAGTTTTTTCTTCTCTTCATGTCGTCGAAAAAGAACTTTTTAAAGTAAGAAATCAATGAAATAAGCAAACTCTTCAGCTTCTTTAAAATTTCAAATGAATCAGCGCGTAATCATTCGCTGTATAAAAAGTTTAAGATTTCTCTATTCACTTTGTGTTGTCATTCGGGGCTACTTTGTGCAGCGGGGGCTACTTTGTGCAAATTCGAATTTAGCATTTTTCAAGTGCTGCTATTCAGTATTATGTTTATTTCACGTTAAAAATGCGTGGAATTTGAAGATAGAAGTCTCTTCTATTACTACAAACATTTTTTCGAATTTTAAAACAATCTCAGAGTGTGTTTCGTTCATCTAATGTTAACAATTTTCCGAGGACGTCAGATGTCGAAAAGTGTGCGTGGAAACTTTAGCTGTGAAATGCAAAGATGTTGATAAGACAATTGCCGTAAGTGCAAAATTTTTTATTTATACATTAATAAACAATTATATCATGTTAGCGTTAAAAAAAATTTAAAATTAATAACAAATAAACGGAAAATGAAAAAAAATGCACTGTGGGGCTACTTTGTGCAAAGTTTCATTCGTTTTTTTTTTTTTTTCGACAGAAAAATTGTCAGACGTTATAAAAAAAATGCTTCGAACGAGAAATTGCCTTGATTACACTTTAGAGAAGCTACAACAATGTTTGCAAGCAGTTGCTGGTGGTATGTCGATTGCAGAAGCTTCTCGGAAGTATTCTTCTAATGAATTAATCAAACGATTTAACACATAAAAATATATTTTATAGGACATCAGGTGATTTTGACAGAAACTGAAGAGCAAGTTCTGTCGTGTTCATTCAAGCATGTTATGTTCAAATTTATCAATATTATAAATGTTAATGAATATGTAATAATTATTATTTTTGAAAAATCATCCATTTCAATGTTAAAAAAAGTATATGGTTTCCTTTTGTTTAAACTCAAATTTTTTGAAATAAACATTCTTTTTAAGAAAAATTCTTCAAAAAAAAATGGTTTTTTAACGCTGCAAATTATTTTTAAACTAATATCTTTACATATCTTGATGTTTTTGTCTTTAAAAATGTCAACAATTAACTTTTTTAACAATTTTATATCAATATTTTACTATAAACATGATTATTAAACTGAATTCCTATCGCTGCACACAGTAGCCCCATTTGGGGGCTACTTTGTGCAAGGTATGTTTTTACTTATTATTCGTAATTATTACATACAAATAATGCCAATATTGATCAAATTCACTCGTCTGAGTCCAGTTATGAATATAATATCGATAAATTTTACTAATCAAATTGCATCGTCCATTCAAATTTCATGATAAGGTGGATTTTAGCGGAGCATACAAGGCGTTGCGAAAAGAAACCTTATAATGACCTAGATTTAAGATTATTTTCATCTTGAGACTAACTTTATTCAAGGATTTTTTTCACGCTAAGTCAACCTCGATTTAAGGTTTTTATATAGAAGGTTGTTTTCCAAGGTTTTGGATATGAGAGTAATGTGCGTACAATAGGTTTTGAGTTCCTGAATAAATACTAATCGATTCGGATCTCGTTTTAAGGTTAGAAGGTTTACACGTCAACCGCATAACAAACCTTTTTAGGTATACGTTAAAAGGTTTTTGCTGAGTTAAAATAAACTTCATTTTGCTTTCTAAGTAGCGGTTTTGGAATTATAAAGAGAGAGATACACAGGCAGACAAACTCTCCATTTTATGATCACGCGGCCTTTTTAGATTTAACTTTTTAGAAGAAAAGGAGGCGCAATGCCGAATTCAATATTAATACAGGGGGGGGGGGCTTACCCGGTATTTTATTTCTGAGAATATATATGTATAGAAGAATCGCAGTATTTCCGTTTCCCTACTTAAAATCAGTGTCTCCGTCAAAGGAAATATGTAAAAGAGCTTTGTTTTTCTCGAGTGCCGCCAAAACACTTCGCCGTAATTGGGTGTGTAATGATGTGACGTCGATAACTAGGTCTTTTCTTATTGGATATCTACCTGACGGAACATCGTAAACAAAACGCAACAAATGAAAGAACAAAAACCAATAAGAAGAAATCCCTTTTTTCCCCCTTTTTTTTCCCTTTTAAGTTGAAATCGATGTTTCCGGTAGGCAAATGTTCGACAGGCAATTTTTCAGGTCAAAGACAAAAAAAAAAAAAAGGAAGGGGGTTAGGGTGGAATATGCGCGACCGCCCTGGGCGGAAAAAAAGTGACATATTCAAGGCATGCAATGAGCGGGACTTTGTAAAGAGGACTTGTTAGCAGAAGCGGTGTATATGCCGCTATTCGATCGGTTTAGCGCTTCGGATATTGTTCTTACCACGATTTCATCGATGTCGTTTTGGGGTGTAGCGGGGGAGGGTGTGTGTGTGCAGTTTTCTCAAAGGAATGGGTCTATTCCCTGCATCAATTACTTGCGAAAAATGGAATGAAAGGCATACAAATATATTTATAGCCCAATCGAACGGTCTTCCAACTAAAGTTCTTTTTATACATGACGTATTTCTTGATTGTTTTGGTAGCAAATAAAACTCAACTATGGATTAATTTTGATGGTTTTATTTAGATCTTTTTTTTATTATTTTCTTAGTTTTTGTTTACAAAGTACTTTTATAATCACCATTTTCCATCTCACTCTCATATCATTTTTTTTTTTTATGTATATTTTTATTAGGTTTCCCATCATCCTAATTATGTTCGTCTTCTTCACTTTCTTATTCTAATCTTATTACACCCTTATATTTTGGAGCTTTCAAATCTTATGTTAGTACGCCCTTAGGAACCCTTAGGACTGTCAGCAAAAATAACCAAGCTGCAAAAATCCCTTTTATGGTTATGTAATCATTTTGGTCACGATTCAAGAATTTTGTGATTAAATTTAAATAAATAACTTAAATTTGCATAAAATAATTTTTGCATTTAAATGCATTTAAAAAAATGTTTTTAAAAATCTTCGAATAAGTTTCTTTCTCAAAAAAAAAAATTTTTTTTTAGCAGTTTTTTAAAAATTCCAAGTGCAATTTTTTACTTTTTACAAATACTTTTACCTCTATTTTAGAAATTTTATAATACTTTTGCCAATATTCTTCTTCTTATTTTAGAAATTTTCTTTCATCATCATTTTAATTCTATTTACATCTCTCTCTTCCTTTTTATCCCAACTTTACACAACCTTCCCCTTTTTCATCCTTATACTAATTTAATATGTCTCATTCAGTTCTTCTTTTATTTTTCTTCTTACTTTCTTTTATCCTGATTTTATCTTTGAAACTCTTTATACGAATTCGTATTTAGACTTTTACTCTATTATCCTCATCATAATTTGGTTAGCCACTGCCCGTCTTCCCTATAATTTTGATTACTCTTTCTCTTCTGATCATTCGAGTTTTTATCTCAAACCCTCTTTTTATTTTTATCCTTATCGTAATTTTGCGTGTCTTAGTTCTTCTAAATTTCACATCTTCCTCTTATCATCAACATTTTCCCCTCAGAATCATATTTCCATCCTAACATCGATCACTAAAACATTTCTCTTTTTAGAAACGAAATTCTTAACAAACCATTTTGAATTATATTTCTTTATCTAAAGTATTAACTGTTGTAAATACTTTGTATACTGTTGTAAATAACTGTATACAAAGTTACTGTTGTAAATAACTTTTTATAACCAATTGTTGTTTAGTACAGATGTGTTGTTAAAGCCGGTCATTTAATTATATAAAACTTACCAATATAAAGTACTTACAACATTAACTTTTTTTATCAGCAATTATTGTTCAGCATATTGAATGTGTTGTTAAAGCCAATGATTTTCAGTCATTCAATTTTCAACAATATTTATTAAACTTAACAACAAAAAGTACTAACAACATTAACTTTTTTTTATAAACAATTGCTGTGCAGTATATTGAATGTGTTGTTAAAGCCAATCACTTTCAGTCATTTAATTTTCCACAATATTTATAAAACTCTTTACTTATACTTCCAGTTTTAGAGAGTTTTATTTTGAAAAAAAAATGGATAAAATAAAATAAATAAAATAAAATAAATAAATAAAAAGAGCTATTACTTAACGAAAGCAAAACGTTACCCGGTTAGAAAAAAATAACCGAAAAAGGGGTGCTTCAAATATTTTGTAATCAAGTTTTTAGGCTCCCATACTTTACACATTCATTTTTTATCATTTTTGAGAAATTTTCATTCTGTTTTATCATTTTTATCACTGTGAAGACTTACAAAGTTTCAGCAAGGACACCCTTTGAAAAGTAATTAAGAATATAAAGAAATCAAATCTTTTAAGAAAGAAAATATAGAATTAAATGTCTAAAATCCAGACTTCAAGCAGTGGTCTTCTTATCGTTTTCTTTAAAATATACTGTTTAAATGTTGAAATGGCTTAAAATCAGCATTAAAATTTGCACTAGTATTTGCACTTCAATGTCGGCGAAAAGATGAAACCAAATATTGTTTTCCAAATAAAAAATAAATAATATTAAAAAAAAATTAAAGCCAATTCCTACTTAGGTCAACAATTTTTTATTTTATTTTAGTTATTTTTTATTGAATAAATAAAAAAATTTCTCCCATTTAGAACTAAAATTCATTCATTACATTTAATGAATGAATTATTATCTGAAAAAACTGTATTAACATCAAGTGACTACAAGTTTTAAAAAATGTATTTGTACTTGAGTGTATGAATAAAAAGTATTTTATGAATGATTGAAAATTTGAACAAGATATAGGGAGAGTGTGTATTCATACAGTCAAACCCCACTATAGTGAATCTTCAAGAGGCCGAAATTTTGGTTCGCTATAACCGGGACTTCACTATATCCGTTCCGCAAACAATTTTAACTAATGGTTCCAAACTTTCACATTATTTAAATAAATATCCAATAAAATGAAATTTAAAAAAATGACTGAAAAATAATACGTAGTAACAAAAAACGTGTTAACTTTTATTTTTTTATTACTTTTGCGTACAGAAAAGAAAAGAAAGAAAGAAAAAAAAGCTGATGAGCAATGCTCAACATCAGATATGGAAACACTCTTCCCGACTCTCTGATAATTTTTATGGAATTTCTGTTATTTCGCTTTTTAAACCTGTCCAACAGCCATTCGAGCACATAAAAGTAGTCTCACCCAATCGCTTAGAAAATTCATCGGCTTTGATTTGAAGAAGATTGGGGCTTCTTTGAATGCTGAACCCATTCAATAATGAAGCAAACAAGAAAAATCCCTATTACTACTACATTCCATGCTATAGATTGTTTTAAAAATCGGTACATGCATTTATTTTGAAGTCAAAATTTCAAAATTATAACAAAACAAAAACAAAAAAAATATGAAGAAAATATGAGTCGAAGACAGAAAGAAGTTCATTTACTATCCAACTTCCTCCCTCATTTTGATTCCGTCTATCCACAAAAAATAACATTATACGTGTGTTGCAAGCAAGGCAAGAGAGCAAACATTTCGTTCACTCTATACGGGAGTTCACTATAAGGAGGTTTGACTGTAGTAAGAATCGAAAAACATACTTTGAAATTGAAAAGAAATTAATAATATTATATTCTTTGAATTACATGTGTAAAAAAAGAAATTCAAGAAATTCTCATTCAGTCCCTTAATTAGACTAAAAAGTACATTTTTTTTTTATAGAATGTATCGCTCATGAATTTAACGAACGGTATTAAAACTAAATCCGCTTTTTTCAAGAGATCACATCTTAGTGTCCGATAACTCATTATTTTGCAACATTACTCGGGGATTAATCTATTGAATAGATCCACGCACTTAAAGGTTTTTAGAAAGAACAACTATTAAGCTTCAAAGAAGGGGGAAGAACACGCGGCCCAAAGCGGCCCTCTCTCCCAATTACCCACGGCTGTTGGGAGAGAAAGAAGGGCAACAGCCACTTTGCGTTAATGGGACACGTGCCCCTAGGTAGGCCCCTAATGACTCGGTTCTTATGATAACTAATAATGTTCACCACCCTTTAGCAATATGCTTTTTCCGAATCAAGTACCCATACTTACACTAGGGCTACTTTTTTTTTGATCCGTAGAAATAATAATATTTATGCAACGAAATAATAAACTCTTAACTTATCTGTCAAGCCTTTTGGTAGTTACTGCAATACATTTTACTTCAATGCAGTTTCTTCGATTATTTTTACTTAAATCTAGTCTCTACAATTACTTCTGTTTCCTATAGTTTCTGTAATTATTTCTATTGTAATGTAGTCTCTACAATTATTTCAATTTTAATCTAGTTCCGGCAATTATTTCCGTATCAATGCAGTTTCATCAATTATTTTTACTTTAATTCAGTTTCTTCAATTATTTCCACTTCATTTTAGTTTCTTCAATTATTTCTATTAATTCCAGTTTTTACAATTATTTTTGTTTCCTATAGCTTCTGTATTTATTTCTATTGTAGTGTAGCCTCTACAATTATTCCAATTTTAATCTAGTTCCGGCAATTATTTCTGTATCAATGCAGTTTCATCAATTATTTTTACTTTAATTCAGTTTCTTCAATTATTTCCACTTCATTTTAGTTTCTTCAATCATTTCTATTAATTCTAGTTTTTACAATTATTTTTGTTTCCTATAGTTTCTGTATTTATTTCTATTGTAGTGTAGCCTCTACAATTATTCCAATTTTAATCTAGTTTCGGCAATTATTTCTACTTCAATTTAGTTTCTGGAATCATTTCTACTTCTATTTAGTTTCTGCGGTTATTTCTTTTTCTATCTATCTATTAATCTAATTTTGCAATTTTTTCGACTTTAATTTAGTTTCTGTTATTATTTCTACTTCAATTTAGTGTCTTCTATTATTTCTACTTAAATCTAGTTTCTACAACTATTTCTGCTCCCTATAGTTTCTGTAATTATTTCTATTGTAATGTAGTCTCTACAATTATTACTATTTTAATTTGATTTTGCAATTACTTTTTATTTTAATACAGTTTAATCAATTATTTCTACTTTAATGCAGTTTCTTTAATTATTTCTAATTTAATCAAGTTTCTACAATTATTTCTGTTTCCCACAGTTTCTGTAATTATTTCTATTGTAAAGTAGTCTTTACAATTATTCCAGTTTTAATCTAATTTTGTAATTATTTTTAATTTACTTTAGTTTCTGCAATTATTTCTGTTTTAATATAGTTTCTGAAATCATTTCTACATAAATGTAGTTTTTGCAAATACTTTTGCTTTAACGCAGTCCCTGCAATTATTTCTGCTTCATTGTAGTTTCTTCTATTTCTACTTAAGTCTAGTTTCTACAATTATTTTAGTTTCCTATAGTTTCTGTAGTTATTTCTATTGTAATATAGTCTCTACAATTATTCCAATTTTAATCTAATTTTGCAATTATTTCTGTTTCGATGTAGTTTCCGCTATTATTTCTATTTTAATGCAGTTTCAGCAATTATTTTTACTTCAATGCCATTTCTGTAATTATTTCTACTTCTATTTAGTTTCTTCAATTAATTCCATTTAAATCTAGTTTCTACAATTATTTTTGTTTCCCATAGTTTCTGTAGTTATTTCTATTGTAATGTAGTCTCTACAATTATTTCAATTTTAATCTAGTTCCGGCAATTATTTCCGTATCAATGCAGTTTCATCAATTATTTTTACTTTAATTCAGTTTCTTCAATTATTTCCACTTCATTTTAGTTTCTTCAATTATTTCTATTAATTCCAGTTTTTACAATTATTTTTGTTTCCTATAGCTTCTGTATTTATTTCTATTGTAGTGTAGCCTCTACAATTATTCCAATTTTAATCTAGTTCCGGCAATTATTTCTGTATCAATGCAGTTTCATCAATTATTTTTACTTTAATTCAGTTTCTTCAATTATTTCCACTTCATTTTAGTTTCTTCAATCATTTCTATTAATTCTAGTTTTTACAATTATTTTTGTTTCCTATAGTTTCTGTATTTATTTCTATTGTAGTGTAGCCTCTACAATTATTCCAATTTTAATCTAGTTTCGGCAATTATTTCTACTTCAATTTAGTTTCTGGAATCATTTCTACTTCTATTTAGTTTCTGCGGTTATTTCTTTTTCTATCTATCTATTAATCTAATTTTGCAATTTTTTCGACTTTAATTTAGTTTCTGTTATTATTTCTACTTCAATTTAGTGTCTTCTATTATTTCTACTTAAATCTAGTTTCTACAACTATTTCTGCTCCCTATAGTTTCTGTAATTATTTCTATTGTAATGTAGTCTCTACAATTATTACTATTTTAATTTGATTTTGCAATTACTTTTTATTTTAATACAGTTTAATCAATTATTTCTACTTTAATGCAGTTTCTTTAATTATTTCTAATTTAATCAAGTTTCTACAATTATTTCTGTTTCCCACAGTTTCTGTAATTATTTCTATTGTAAAGTAGTCTTTACAATTATTCCAGTTTTAATCTAATTTTGTAATTATTTTTAATTTACTTTAGTTTCTGCAATTATTTCTGTTTTAATATAGTTTCTGAAATCATTTCTACATAAATGTAGTTTTTGCAAATACTTTTGCTTTAACGCAGTCCCTGCAATTATTTCTGCTTCATTGTAGTTTCTTCTATTTCTACTTAAGTCTAGTTTCTACAATTATTTTAGTTTCCTATAGTTTCTGTAGTTATTTCTATTGTAATATAGTCTCTACAATTATTCCAATTTTAATCTAATTTTGCAATTATTTCTGTTTCGATGTAGTTTCCGCTATTATTTCTATTTTAATGCAGTTTCAGCAATTATTTTTACTTCAATGCCATTTCTGTAATTATTTCTACTTCTATTTAGTTTCTTCAATTAATTCCATTTAAATCTAGTTTCTACAATTATTTTTGTTTCCCATAGTTTCTGTAGTTATTTCTATTGTAATGTAGTCTCTACAATTATTTCAATTTTAATCTAGTTCCGGCAATTATTTCCGTATCAATGCAGTTTCATCAATTATTTTTACTTTAATTCAGTTTCTTCAATTATTTCCACTTCATTTTAGTTTCTTCAATTATTTCTATTAATTCCAGTTTTTACAATTATTTTTGTTTCCTATAGCTTCTGTATTTATTTCTATTGTAGTGTAGCCTCTACAATTATTCCAATTTTAATCTAGTTCCGGCAATTATTTCTGTATCAATGCAGTTTCATCAATTATTTTTACTTTAATTCAGTTTCTTCAATTATTTCCACTTCATTTTAGTTTCTTCAATCATTTCTATTAATTCTAGTTTTTACAATTATTTTTGTTTCCTATAGTTTCTGTATTTATTTCTATTGTAGTGTAGCCTCTACAATTATTCCAATTTTAATCTAGTTTCGGCAATTATTTCTACTTCAATTTAGTTTCTGGAATCATTTCTACTTCTATTTAGTTTCTGCGGTTATTTCTTTTTCTATCTATCTATTAATCTAATTTTGCAATTTTTTCGACTTTAATTTAGTTTCTGCTATTATTTCTACTTCAATTTAGTGTCTTCTGTTATTTCTACTTAAATCTAGTTTCTACAACTATTTCTGCTCCCTATAGTTTCTGTAATTATTTCTATTGTAATGTAGTCTCTACAATTATTACTATTTTAATTTGATTTTTCAATTACTTTTTATTTTAATACAGTTTAATCAATTATTTCTACTTTAATGCAGTTTCTTTAATTATTTCTAATTTAATCAAGTTTCTACAATTATTTCTGTTTCCCATAGTTTCTGTAATTATTTCTATTGTAATGTAGTCTTTACAATTATTCCAGTTTTAATCTAATTTTGTAATTATTTTTAATTTACTTTAGTTTCTGCAATTATTTCTGTTTTAATATAGTTTCTGAAATCATTTCTACATAAATGTAGTTTTTGCAAATACTTTTGCTTTAACGCAGTCCCTGCAATTATTTCTGCTTCATTGTAGTTTCTTCTATTTCTACTTAAATCTAGTTTCTACAATTATTTTAGTTTCCTATAGTTTCTGTAGTTATTTCTATTGTAGTGTAGCCTCTACAATTATTCCAATTTTAATCTAGTTTCGGCAATTATTTCTACTTCAATTTATCTTTTGGAATTATTTCTACTTCAATTTATTTTCTACGGTTATTTCTTTTTCTATCTATCTATTAATTTAATTTTGCAATTTTTTCGACTTTAATTTAGTTTCTGCTATTATTTCTACTTCAATTTAGTGTCTTCTGTTATTTCTACTTAAATCTAGTTTCTACAACTATTTCTGCTCCCTATAGTTTCTGTAATTATTTCTATTGTAATGTAGTCTCTACAATTATTACTATTTTAATTTGATTTTTCAATTACTTTTTATTTTAATACAGTTTAATCAATTATTTCTACTTTAATGCAGTTTCTTTAATTATTTCTAATTTAATCAAGTTTCTACAATTATTTCTGTTTCCCATAGTTTCTGTAATTATTTCTATTGTAATGTAGTCTTTACAATTATTCCAGTTTTAATCTAATTTTGTAATTATTTTTAATTTACTTTAGTTTCTGCAATTATTTCTGTTTTAATATAGTTTCTGAAATCATTTCTACATAAATGTAGTTTTTGCAAATACTTTTGCTTTAACGCAGTCCCTGCAATTATTTCTGCTTCATTGTAGTTTCTTCTATTTCTACTTAAATCTAGTTTCTACAATTATTTTAGTTTCCTATAGTTTCTGTAGTTATTTCTATTGTAGTGTAGCCTCTACAATTATTCCAATTTTAATCTAGTTTCGGCAATTATTTCTACTTCAATTTATCTTTTGGAATTATTTCTACTTCAATTTATTTTCTACGGTTATTTCTTTTTCTATCTATCTATTAATCTAATTTTGCAATTTTTTCGACTTTAATTTAGTTTCTGCTATTATTTCTACTTCAATTTAGTGTCTTCTGTTATTTCTACTTAAATCTAGTTTCTACAACTATTTCTGCTCCCTATAGTTTCTGTAATTATTTCTATTGTAATGTAGTCTCTACAATTATTACTATTTTAATTTGATTTTTCAATTACTTTTTATTTTAATACAGTTTAATCAATTATTTCTACTTTAATGCAGTTTCTTTAATTATTTCTAATTTAATCAAGTTTCTACAATTATTTCTGTTTCCCATAGTTTCTGTAATTATTTCTATTGTAATGTAGTCTTTACAATTATTCCAGTTTTAATCTAATTTTGTAATTATTTTTAATTTACTTTAGTTTCTGCAATTATTTCTGTTTTAATATAGTTTCTGAAATCATTTCTACATAAATGTAGTTTTTGCAAATACTTTTGCTTTAACGCAGTCCCTGCAATTATTTCTGCTTCATTGTAGTTTCTTCTATTTCTACTTAAATCTAGTTTCTACAATTATTTTAGTTTCCTATAGTTTCTGTAGTTATTTCTATTGTAGTGTAGCCTCTACAATTATTCCAATTTTAATCTAGTTTCGGCAATTATTTCTACTTCAATTTATCTTTTGGAATTATTTCTACTTCAATTTATTTTCTACGGTTATTTCTTTTTCTATCTATCTATTAATCTAATTTTGCAATTTTTTCGACTTTAATTTAGTTTCTGCTATTATTTCTACTTCAATTTAGTGTCTTCTGTTATTTCTACTTAAATCTAGTTTCTACAACTATTTCTGCTCCCTATAGTTTCTGTAATTATTTCTATTGTAATGTAGTCTCTACAATTATTACTATTTTAATTTGATTTTTCAATTACTTTTTATTTTAATACAGTTTAATCAATTATTTCTACTTTAATGCAGTTTCTTTAATTATTTCTAATTTAATCAAGTTTCTACAATTATTTCTGTTTCCCATAGTTTCTGTAATTATTTCTATTGTAATGTAGTCTTTACAATTATTCCAGTTTTAATCTAATTTTGTAATTATTTTTAATTTACTTTAGTTTCTGCAATTATTTCTGTTTTAATATAGTTTCTGAAATCATTTCTACATAAATGTAGTTTTTGCAAATACTTTTGCTTTAACGCAGTCCCTGCAATTATTTCTGCTTCATTGTAGTTTCTTCTATTTCTACTTAAATCTAGTTTCTACAATTATTTTAGTTTCCTATAGTTTCTGTAGTTATTTCTATTGTAGTGTAGCCTCTACAATTATTCCAATTTTAATCTAGTTTCGGCAATTATTTCTACTTCAATTTATCTTTTGGAATTATTTCTACTTCAATTTATTTTCTACGGTTATTTCTTTTTCTATCTATCTATTAATCTAATTTTGCAATTTTTTCGACTTTAATTTAGTTTCTGCTATTATTTCTACTTCAATTTAGTGTCTTCTGTTATTTCTACTTAAATCTAGTTTCTACAACTATTTCTGCTCCCTATAGTTTCTGTAATTATTTCTATTGTAATGTAGTCTCTACAATTATTACTATTTTAATTTGATTTTTCAATTACTTTTTATTTTAATACAGTTTAATCAATTATTTCTACTTTAATGCAGTTTCTTTAATTATTTCTAATTTAATCAAGTTTCTACAATTATTTCTGTTTCCCATAGTTTCTGTAATTATTTCTATTGTAATGTAGTCTTTACAATTATTCCAGTTTTAATCTAATTTTGTAATTATTTTTAATTTACTTTAGTTTCTGCAATTATTTCTGTTTTAATATAGTTTCTGAAATCATTTCTACATAAATGTAGTTTTTGCAAATACTTTTGCTTTAACGCAGTCCCTGCAATTATTTCTGCTTCATTGTAGTTTCTTCTATTTCTACTTAAATCTAGTTTCTACAATTATTTTAGTTTCCTATAGTTTCTGTAGTTATTTCTATTGTAATACAGTCTCTACAATTATTCCAATTTTAATCAAATTTTGCAATTATTTCTGTTTCGATGTAGTTTCTGCTATTATTTCTATTTTAATGCAGTTTCAGCAATTATTTTTACTTCAATGCCATTTCTGTAATTATTTCTACTTCTATTTAGTTTCTTCAATTAATTCCATTTAAATCTAGTTTCTACAATTATTTTTGTTTCCTATAGTTTCTGTAGTTATTTCTATTGTAATGTAGTCACAACAATTATTCCAATTTTAATCTAATTTTGCAATTATTTCTGTTTCGATGTAGATTTTGCAATTATTTTTGTTTCAATATAATTTCTGCAATTATTTCTGTTTTAATATAGTTTCTGAAATCATTTCTATATAAATGTAGTTTCTGCAAATACTTTTGTTTTAATGCAGTTTCTGCTATTATTTCTATTTTAATGTAGTTCCTGTAATTATTTATGTTTTAACGTAGATTTTACAATTATTCCAATTTTAATTAATTTGTGCAATTATTTATGTTTTAACATAGTTTTTACAATTATTCCAATTTTAATTTGTGCAATTATTTATAATATAATGCATTTTGTGCAATTATTTCTATTTTTTGGATACTTCATCAGTTATTTTTAAGGAAGGTCATTCAAAATATGTTTAGTTTAAGTAGTATATTGATATGTTTTTTCTTTAATGTTTTAATAATTGAAAAATGAATTCAGAAAGAAAGGGAAAAAAACATATTTATCCAAAACTGCTTAAGCTTCAATTTTCCAAAATTTACAAGCAAACTCTTAAAATAAAATAAATAATAAAAAAATCTAGAACATTACAAAAACAAATTTTTCATTAAAACATTTTATTTTTATTGTTGAAAAATGTCAAAAACTAAAAAAATCTGTATATATGTACGTGGTCTTTGGAATATATAGTTGGTTAATTTGTGGTATTAGGAAGAAAAAAAGTATTTCAAGACTATGTCTACTAAATTATTTATTGAACACAATTTTAGAAGATAAGTGTTACAGCACTTTAGCAGATATTGTAAAAAACATTAAAATTTTTATAGATAAACAAATAATTAAAAAATATCTTTACAAAACATTGAATGTGGGATAAAAAAATATAATAACGCTTACGAAAGAATTTAAAACTTTTCTTTGAAATATTTTAAATGCAACATTGAGTTTAATAATTTTACGATTATTTAAAATTAAAAAGAGAAAATAATAAAGGAGCACCTTTTTATATAATATTCGAAAAGAAATATAAATTTGCGTACTGAACTCTTTATCTGGTATTTTAGTTAATCAGGTAGAATCTTTATCAGGTATTTTAGTTTATCAGGTATTTCAGTTTATCAGGTAGTATCTTTATCAGGTATTTTAGTTACTTCATTTTAGCTAATTAATTTAGTTAATTCCTTTTTTTAATATTGCCGTATTTTTTCTCAATTTATAAGTATAAGTTACGAATTATAATTTTTTTCATATAAATCAAATTTTGAATATATTTCAGTAATTTATTTTTCATTTTAAGTTTAATTTTTCTATGGTTTTTAGAAGCCTATTTCGTGCATTTTTAAAGGCAATTCTTCGATCATCCATCTCCTAGTCTTGCTTATTATATTCAATAAGAAACAAAACTGCTGGGGGGAGGTGGAGCAATCAACATAAAAAAAATTTCTTCTTTAATAGGACGCCATACCGCGGAAGAAAATATTCGTCACAAATTCTCTTTCTCCTCCTTCATTAGGGGAGAGTGGTGTCAATTGTAACAGGGTACGATTGTAACAGAGCAAAAATTTCGAGTGTCTGGTTCTAGATTTGGTTCCTATGTGGCACGCAAGGTGTATTTAATAAATCTGCATGTACACCCCTGATGGCAACCATTTTTATATACTTTTGAAAGAGTTACATTACAAAAGATATTTTCACGCTACGTAAGTATTTTTTTTGGTATTAGAATATTATATTGCAACAAAGTAATTTTGTTTAAACAAATAAAGATTATTAACCGAATATGTAAGTGGACACCTTAATTAACATTTAAAGAAAAAAAGATTAGTTTTGCTAATTGACTAGCATTGTTTTTAATAAATGAAGCTGAAATGGCGTCTTGGGGACGATTGTAACAATAAGTAAAGGGACGATTGTAACAGCTGAAAATAAATAATCTTATGTTTACAAACCATTACTTAACTCTTTAAGAACCACCAATAGTTTCCTATATCATTTATTATTTTATTAGTTTCCTATAGCATTATTTTATTTGTCACCTTTCACAGCATAAATTAAAATTTTTAACCCCTTAAAGTTAAAAGTTTAACCCTTTAGATCTCTGCTCATTATTATTTTTACTGCTAGAATATCACTACTATTTTGATTAATAAAAAAATATATCACAACTATGATAATATGTATAATTAACTATGTTTTAGTTGAATTTATGAACAGTTACAATTGACCCCGTAAGTGGGGACAATTGTAACAAGTGCACGACTGTCAAAAATTGTTAATAACTAATATAATAACATTTAAAATAAGGTATTTATTATTTTTTTCTAGTAGAGGATAGTCTACTTTACTCGTCTGTCAATTAATACTAATAATATATTGGATTTTTTGTTAGTTAAATATAGTTAAGTAAAAAATGTAACAATTGACCCCACTCTCCCTTACTAATTTAAAATAATGAGAAAGAAGTACAGACAAACCTAGAGTAATTCATGAAATTTCAATTGCTGAAAATAATACTTAGAAACATTAAAATTATTACAAGAGACCTTCTCCGTTGCGTAATCATAAGTTATCATCTCATAATTTATTTTCATTTGTACATTTTAAAATTTTTCTTTTCAGTATTTCAAACTTCGTGACTTACTTTAGGTCTGTCTGAACTCACTTTTTCTACACTTTAAATTTCAAATTAGGAGGAGAAAGAGAATTTGTGACGAAAATTTTCTTCCGCGGCATGGCGTCCTCTCGGAAGACTCGAGGCTCGCCAAAGTGGGTCAGATCATTTTTATTCTATCTCCTGTATTTTTAATTATTTATTTTTGGTCTCAAAAAATGTCAGGAATAAGTCACACACAAAAAAAAAATTTTTTTCCTCGAATATTCAGTAATCGAATCATTCATAAAAATGTTTACTTTTTAAATAGTTTATATGTGATCATTTTATATTTATAGAGTGTATTGGTGAGGAACCCCAATTCTTTTTAAATGGGTGTTGTTATGACAAAAGAAGAGCAGCTATTATTCTGCCGGTGGCTGAAGAAGGGGAGAGGGGCAATTGGAACCTAAATACCAGATAATCGTGTGTGTAAATTGAAGAGGAACCAAAGTGCCGGTTCTCAACAGACCCCTTCGGGCACTACCCCCCCCCCTACTCTTTGGCGGGAGGACATTTTGCCGGTAATGAGCGAGGGAGAACGGGACAACATATGTTTTCTAAAAACTCTTTTGATTTTTTTTTTCTTTTCTTTTTTATAAAAATTGAAATTCATAGTAGCTAAAAATGTACTTTTGACAAAATGTGTTTTCTGAAACTAATGTTTAATGTAATCGGTACTTTTTTTTTTTTTTAAAGAGAAGTAATATAAAAAAAAGTCAATAATAATTAAAATTAATAATAAAAATTAAAATCATAATCAAATTATTATTTTAATTTGTAATTTATAAATAAAACCAGCAATATAAAAAGAAAAGTGTTAGAGCTAATATATAAGCTAATATATATATATATATATATATATATATATATATATATATATATATATATATATATATATATATATAATATATATATATATATATATATATATATATATATATATATATATATATATATATATATATATATATATATATATATATATATATATATATATATATATATATATATATATAGGGAGAGTGTAAACTAATAGTAGGAATAAAAAATAAATAAATACGTAGTAACTAAAAATTTTACTTTTGACAAATATATTTTTTAAAACTAACTGGTTTTGGATTATTTTAGTCGTGTTAGTGGAACGTTTAAAAAAAGAAATAATTGAATGAGAAAATCTTCAATTTCAATCAATAATGGTTTGGGTATTAAGCCGACTACAAAAAGAGTTTAAACGGATATCAAGGAGTTTAGAATCAAGATCTAAAATTACGAATTTCGTTTTAAAAAAATGAAAGAACGACTAAATTAATCTTGGGGGGAAAAGTAGGGGAAAACTCCCACAATCCCCCCCACCCCGTCGAAGAATCTTATCAACGTTTGTAACACGCCTGTAACAAGCAGTACTAAGTGCTGCAATACTCGGGCGAAATCCGTTTAGTAGACTTCCAAATAAACGAGTTTCTTTTCGCTACCTCTACAGCAAGCAATCACCAGCAAAAGAAATACTTCCTTTTTTTTTTCCTTCCTCAGGAATAAAAGAGGAAAAAAAAAAAAAAAACAGGAACACCCCATTTTATGCGGTAAGTTCCCTAATAAATCGAGATTTTAAAGTCTTCCTTTTCAGTACAAGAGGGAAGGAGGTAGTAGGAGAGAGAAAAAAAAAGAAGAAACTTACACACGTTTCATTTGTTGGAGCTTAAGAAGACCAACGAGTCCTCCGAGAGAGCTGAAATAAAAAATAAGAAGAAAAAAAACAATAAGGAAAAAAAAAAAGTTTAATCAATACACGTTGTCGAGTGATCAGGACGGAAAAACCCCTAGAAAATTGATGATTTGTTACTAGAAATGAATTGCATCTCTGTAACAAGTAAGGGATAAGAAGGCCGGGGCAAAAAGTTTTCTTCTTTATGTTATATGAGTGTGAGTGCTTATAGCTTGCAATGCTCAATTTATTGTTTCGTCAGTTTATAGGAGCTATTAGTATACCCTGATCGATGACTACCAGGGAATTTTACCGATCTCTTTAAAAATGAGACTTTTGCTTGGTAATGATGGCTTTACAAGTTTCCCTTTCTTTATCTTTCGGGGATTGTTCCCCCTTATATTGTTCTTGGCAATGATGATGTTGCGCATGTAATGGATCTTCCTCAATTTAGATCGCCGTCAGCTTATTGGAAAAAATTCGCTTATTTCGCAGGATGCTCCTCCCTTATAAGCTTTATTTAGCAGTTATTTCTTGTCTCGTGAAAAGTAGAATGTTTCCAAAAAAATGTTGGAAAATTATTTTAAATTAGCTTTTTTACGCGGCGTGAAAAATGTTTAAATTTAATATTTTGGATACTTTGGAATTCTAAATTCAACATTTATTCTAATCTTTGTAACCACGATTTAACTCTATTCAGTTTTTAACACTATTGCCTCGCAAAATGGAAACCTTCCTATTTTAAATAAGATTCCGTAAGCATTCAATTATTGTACCCCCAATAGAAATTTTTAAATGGGACATAATAATAACATGTTTTGCAATACTTTTATACTTAAACATGCATGTAATGGGGTTTTTATTCAGGAGACTTTTTTATATACTTCCTATTTGTATTTATTTTTAACGTATTGCATTACAATGGTAACCAACATAAGTAACCGTCATCCCACAGTAGGAATTCAGCCTAATTTATGATGGTCCAACATAAGAATAGCAACTTAATTTGATGGTTTGTTCAAGTTAAACCATCAGAAATTTTCATCAAATGTTGGAGAGATCAAGAACAACCATCATCTCAATGTAGGAATTCGGATTGATTTATGATGGGTCAAAATAAAAAAAATTTTTTTTTGATTGTATATTCAATCAAAACAATTTGGTTTTTCCCATGAAACCATTATGGATTGTTGGTCCACGAGAATCAAACTTCTCTTGATGGTTTACGATTATAGTATTAAAGTAGCAATTTCCATCATGGGATATCAAATCATATCAAAACTGACATATCAAAAACCATGAGCGCATAATGGAAAATACTGGATGAAGGTGTACCATCAAATGATGTTAAACCATCATGAATCTTACTGAAACCAACATAAACCATCAAAATAATTTGATGAGATCATCAAGAATTTGGATTTGGGTTCTTATCTTGCAGCCATTCAACTGGCTTCGAATTTTTAACATTACTGTCTCACAAGAGGGAAACCTTCATATTTTAAATAAGCATTCAATTATTGTCTCCCAATAGAAATTTTTAAATAAGATCTGCAATTTAGTAAGCATTTAGTTTGTTAAAAATTATTGTCTAGGAAAACCCTCCAAATTTAAGATCTATAGCCAATCCAAAGTCAAAATTTTTGATGGCTTCCCATTGATGAACCACCATAATCCGGATGATAACCCTCAATAATTCCAATCTTGAACCATTATATTTGTTGAAGGTAACCAACATAAGTAACCATCACCCCAAAGTAGGAATTCGGACTGATTTATGATGGTCCAGCTTAGAAAAACCAAATTGTTCACATGGTTACATTCATGAGAACCAGTAAGAATTCCCATCATGGAAATGTATAGTTGGAACCATCATAGATCATCATGGATTGTTGGTAAATGAGAAGTATTAAAAGTAGCATTTTCCATCATGGAATGATGGAAGTTCGCTGGCATATTAAACACCATGAGCGCAGAAATGGAAAATGTTGGATGATGGTGACCATCACATGATGTCCGACCACCATCATGGATTGCACTGAAACCAACACAAAGCAAAAAAATGAAACTCACGCATGATTGCTTGCCGATTGTTAGAAACACTCTCAAGTTTTAACCAATCAACAAACAGGTTTTGTTGTTTTGCATAACTGCTTTTCTTAATGAGTGGTTTGTCAAATTTTGTCAACGCAGAATGGAAAATGTTGGTTTGTCAAATTTTGTCTTAATGAGTGGTTTGTCAAATTTTGTCAACACAGAATGGAAAAATTTTCGTTTCTTAACTGTTTAAATATACATTTAGATCGATGAAATAAACTAAAATGGAATTTCAAAAAAAATTGTAAATGTATCATATACTAAATTGTATCTTTTGTGCCAATTTTATTGATTGAATTTTATTGATTGACCCCAAAAAGAGACCAATTACTTATACTTAATTCCTAGTAATATCATTTTGTAGTTTTTATATACAGTCCCTGACCAAATTATTAGGCTCCCTATAAGATTCTATGTAAAATCTTAATTAGCAGGTGATACTATACAACATTATTGTTTTTACAGGACTATTTGCACTTGTTTACGTTCGTCTATCAATGGATTAACATTGTCATGCAATAGGTTAAAAATAAATACAAATAGGAAGTGTATAAAAAATCTCCTGAATAAAAACCCATTACATGTATGTTTAAATATTCAAGTATCGCATATAAACTCGTGCAAAACATGCAATTATTAAACCACTACGGTAGGTCTAATAACTTTATTATTATTATTATAATATACTAAAATAATGATAGTAAATATTCTATATTTATGTAATATATCGTCTACTTTATCCTATGGTCGAATTTATATTATCTATCGTCTAATTTAACCCATTGATAAACGAACGTAAACAAGTGCAAACCGGTTTCAGTCGCGTGAAAACGATGCTGTATAGTATCGTCTGCATAGTAAGATTTTACGTAGAATCTTATAATGCGTCTGTCCCGCAGTGGACTGATCGTTAAGACACGGTATCCAGCAGATCACCGAAGTCAAGCATCACTGGCTGCGGTCAGTGGGCGGGTGGGTGACCACTTGGATCAGTCTGTGTAGGGACCGAGAGTGTGCGGTATGGGTCCTCGTTAAACTGTGCTATCGTAAAGTGCTCGACTTCTCGCGCAGGTCGTCGGGCTACCGAAGCGGGGGTGCCATCTCCTCCGCGGAGGATCAAAATTGTGATGGCATGTTTTCGGATCATCCTCCGGGATGTTTCCCAGACCGTCGCCAATAGCCCATTGTGCAGCTCTAGTGCGACGTAAATTAACAACAACAACAACAATAATGCGTCGAATAATTTGACCAGGGACTCTAGGATGACTGAAGCAGAGATAACAAATATCCGAGATGATAAAAAAAATAAATTATCAGCGATTCAAACTTTTGCAACAAAATTTTTCATTAAAAATCAAATTAAAAGGTAGATTTCGGCAAATTTTCAACTTAATTCTTATTTTGTAACGAAATAATAAAGAGGGCTTTTTTCCGTTTAGAGCACAGCGTCGGGCCCAGAGGGAACAATTACGGAATATCGTTCGAATCGGGCCCCGGGCATCCAATTCGTTTCATTATCTCTCTAAAAACCTATATTCAGATTTATCCCTTTTTGCTTCCTTTCAAAAAAATCGGAATAAAAGAAGAGCGAAGAAAAAATTCTAATTCGAAAACTCCCTGAAGGGCTTAACGTAAGGCAAACGATTCTAACAACCCACTATTATTGATTTAATAACGTTTTTTCTATCAGTCTTTCGTTTGGGTGCTTTTACTTTCAAAATTTCTGAAGGAGCTCTTTAAAAATATTTGAGACAATATAAATCTATCTCAAGTGCTTCATAGAATTGTGTTTTTTCCCCCTTTTCCATCCTATGAAGAACAATTCTAAGTCCCCAAACAGTTTTGAATTTTCCCTCTTTTGGGGGGATTTTTTTTTATTTTTATTCTTTCTGTTTTCTTGAGAGAACGCTTTTAAAATAATTTTTTCCTCAATCATTCAATGAAGTGGGTACCCGAGGCTGGGTTCTTATTAAATCTTTTTCAACTAATTTTTCAATCTTCACCTTGGGCTATTCAGTTAAAGCTTAATGGAGAATATTAGGATGCAAAATTAAAAAAAATAATAAGTAATTTAAGAAAAGCAACTTATACAAATGATTTGATAGGCACAAAGAAGAAAAATTGTTACTCCTTATAAGAATTATTTCCCCTTTTTTTTTAATTTTTTTTTTTGGAATGCGCAAACAAAAATTGCATTTTTTATTGATTACTCCTGCGCAGAGAAAGAATATTTTTTTTCCTACCGAAAGAAGGAAAATAGTATATATTTATTTCTTCTATCAATAACTTTAGTGAAGGCACTTTTACATAGCGTTTTATTATTCATTTATTTTTTATATAACCGTCGAACAATATTCAACTCCATAGCCTTGTCATTTTAAACCCAATCCAGAAGATAAGTGAACTCCTGGATCGAGTATTGGGAGAAATTTGCCTTCGTAGAGGACTTTTTGATGGAACTAACCCACATTTGCGTTATATGGAGAAGAAAACCATGAGAATCTCTCACAGTTAGCCTGACGACAAGAGGACTCTAACCCATGATCTGTCTATCACTGAAGATATTTCGCGTCAGCACTGTGGTCGATGCAAGCCGGATATAGAATTCGAATTGACCAGCCATCGATGGAATTCGAACCTGATGGTCACCCACCTCATTGGAAGGCAAACGCTCTATCTCCTGAACCATCACGGCTCTAAATATTTATTTAGCTGATGAGCAAAATAAACATAAATAACTTTTGCTCTAATGACGAAGTGCCGACCATACTAGTTCAAAGGAGAGACATGAATTATTCTAATTAATTACTACTAACTATAATTAGGGTTATAAAATCAAACAAAAAACGTACTTTTTGGAATAACAATTTCTTTTCTTAGACGGAATTTTTACTATCAAAATAGAGGTGGGATAGTCGTTATTTAGAAAATATGGTTACAACAGTTTTGTAAATCGACATTATCACATTTGACAATTTAAGCAAACCAAAAATATTTCATATTAAATATAATATTTTAAACTAGGAGGCTCCACCCCCTCCTCGCTAACGCTTGCCAACCCCCAAGAATTGCTACGCAATCCTATGTGGTTCACGCCGTGAACCATGGCTCGTTGCGCTCGCTCGCCAATGAACACAATGTTCTAGCACAAAGACATAATATATTATCATCAAAGACATAGTATTTTATCATCAAAGACATAGTATTTTATCATCAAAGACATAGTATTGTACTTATGTAGAAGAATTCTACCAATGTTCTTATTGGCTTTTAAAAAAGTATATTAGCTATTTAGATTGTACATGGTGAAAAAATCAAAACATTAGCTAAATAAGAAACATATTAGCAAAATAAATTATCAAATATTGCTTCACTAATATTCTGCATTTTAAAGCGTGAAAATTCAATGCATAAATAAACGCGAAATATAAAAAAATTCAATACAAACACTTAAACGTTTTTTAGACGTTTAGGTAGCTCCCAGTAGAAAAATATCAATTCAACAGCGGCCTTTTAAAGCATTCTCACTTCAATTAATTAATTAATTCCTAATTGAGTTTAAATTAAATATTGCCATGTTTTCAGTGCATGAATCTGAATTGAACA
This sequence comes from Parasteatoda tepidariorum, assembly GCF_982258835.1. Taxonomy (NCBI): domain Eukaryota; kingdom Metazoa; phylum Arthropoda; class Arachnida; order Araneae; family Theridiidae; genus Parasteatoda; species Parasteatoda tepidariorum. The sequence goes on along the minus strand of NC_141757.1, from coordinate 5,362,232 downwards.
ACCTGATAATGCTCACTCTGGTTATTGTTATCTGGTTGCTCACTACGTGCTCTTGCGCGCCGAATCCAATCAATTAAAAATGAAAACTGTTGCCAGCGCGAGAAAAGAAATATCATCGGTTTTATTGATACATACATACGTACGTATTAGCGTTTTATATAATAAGATAGATATTTTTATTATTTTATGGGAAAACGACAGAATTATAGGTCCAACAAAATATGGAATTGTAGAGTGAAGCGGGAGCAAGAGATGAGAAGAGCTGCAATTTTATTAAACCCTCTTTCCCCGGAAGGTATGTTAATTTTTCTCAATCAATACTGGTACATATAAGAAATGAGGAGAATTTGAAGACTGGGTCGATTATCTCTAAAACTACTGGACCGATTTTAATGAAATTTGATATGTGTACGTACATTGATACAATACAAAACATTCAACAATTGTAATACACACGCATGATCGTGCGTGTAACACTCATTGGAGTCGGAAGGTATGAAATAGTCACATGACAATTCAGACCAATTGCCACACAGGAAATGATAAACCGTCTTATTTCAAGTATGAAATCACGCTGCAAGACCTGTAAGAGGAGACCCTCTTATTATACAGGTCTTACAGATATTAAAAATGGTATAACTTTCAGTAGCTTCAAAATGGAAAGAAGACAATTAGGTTTCTTGATAACCAACATAACATCATTAACAAATAACAGAAGTTGTATTTTACTATGTGAAAGATTTTTCAACAAAATCCAATTCAAAAGGTTTATTTTCCATTGATTGACCATTATAATCTTGACCATCATCAATTCCATCATGAACCATGATTTTGAACTTGAACGTTAGGAGTTGAACATTCGTAAACCCGAAAATTGGGTCGGTTGTTCAACGACGGTTATAAAATAAAATAAAATCTTAATGGTTCGAAGGGGTGACCGAAAATACGCTAATTAATCAATACAGACGTTATTTTAAGTTATAAAATATCAGAAACAAAAACTTTCTTTCTCTGAATAAACATACCTTTTTTTCAACTGATATGGATTTCTGACCCCAAAATATAGGGGATATCAGCAATCTGGGAAATGCGGTCCCACTGTTTTGGTCAGAAGAGCGAGGTCCAAAGTTTAAACCCCTTATTTTAAATTTGTTTTCTTTCTCTTTTTTCATTTTTTTTTTTTTTTGTGTGAATATTTTTCTATATTTTAAGAACTTTTAAAGCGATTTTACCACACAATTATAAAATTCACCTATCTACAGAGAATTACAAAATTATTTCGATTATTATTAAATAAATGAATAAAAAATAATAAATATTTAGTCAAAATTATTTTTAGTTATCTTTGGAAAAACAGATTTTATAATTGAGAGCAAAAATTTTTCGATTCGCTGAAAAAGTCCTCGAAATGTGGCAAAATACGCAAAAGAAAAAGAAAAAAAAATTATTTTAAAGAGATTTAAACTTTGGACTGATCTCTTGACCAAACTATTTAGACCATATTTATATGATTACGGCTATCCCTTCCCTTTTTCTTTAAGTTAAATAATGAAACGAAGATATGTTTATTCAGAAAAAATAAGTTTTTGCATCTGATTCAGTAACTTAAAATATCGTTTGGATTAATTAGCATATTTTAGGTCACGTCTTCGAACTGTTATGATTGAAACCTAGAACGTAAAGATCCGATCATTAAAGCAAAAGTTCTTCAAAGTAGTCTGTTTTTTTCCTTCTTTTTTTCGGCACAGCATGGAAAATAAAAAATATGCCACCTTAAATAACTTGTTCTAATCATCGAATTTTCACAAACTAAGTGTCAATCTTAATAGTTCAAAAGGGGGAATTAATTAATTGATACTTTTATTTATAATTTATAACCGTCGTGATTACATTCTTCAAATAATGTTTTATATTTTTCATTTTAAAAAATAAAATATTTTTTAAAGGGCGCTGAATCGAGATTTGTCACAGGCACTGTTTTTCGCTAGATACGTCCCTGAAGATTGCTCAATGAATTTCGACGATGATTCCATCTAATTTGGAAAAGAATTTGTAGTTATAACTTTATTACTAAATTAATTATATATATATACACTGGTTATCATAAATTAAGGAAAATTCACAAAAATCGCGATAACTCAAGAAATTACACATGGAATTTTATGAAACTTACCCACAATATACAACACATAGTAAGGTATTAAACAACATAAAAAGAAATTATCAGACATTAATAGTAGTATAGAAATTAGCACATGTATAAAATAAACAAATTGGAAGTATCGGTTTGCAATAGAAAAAGTACCTTTAATATGGAATATGATTGCCTCTAGAAGCAATACAGCACAAACAGCGATGTGTGATGCTTTCAATTATGCGGTCTATCAGTTCAATAGGAAGTGAGAGCCATTGCTCTTGTAAAGCAGTTGCAAGCGTGGCAAGGGTCTGAGGGGGCGGATTGATGGCAGATACACGCCTCCCTAGAGCATCCCAAACGTGCTCGATAGGATTCAAGTCCGGGGATCGAGCTGGCCACTCCATGCGAGTAATTGTTTCCTGTTGAAGATAATCATCAACAATGCGAGCTCTGTGTGGTCTTGCATTATCGTCCTGTAACAGGAAGCAATCACCAATTGCCCCGGCATATGGGCGCACATAAGCATCAAGGATGTTGTCTCGATAAACCTGAGCATTCACGGTTCCCCTTGGAAAGACATGGAGGTATGTGCGCCCTCCTAAGGATATGCCTCCCCAAACACAGACACTGCCTCTTCCGTATGCATCTCTTTCACGGATGTTTGATGGATGATAACGGGTCCCAGGTTCTCTCCATATCAAATAACGTCTACTGTCACTTTCTAGACTAAACCTGGACTCATCCGTAAAGAGAACAGGCCTCCATTGATCTGACGTCCAGTGGACATGTTGTCGGGCCCACTGCAAACGGTCTCTCCTATGGCGTGATGTGAGCGGCACGCAAATGGCTGGTCGTCTCGCATACAGACCACCTTCGTGGAGCCTTCTGCGCACAGTTGACGTTGACACCAACCTTCCGGTGGCTGCAGCAAGAGAGGATCTAAGATGTGTCGGAGTAGCGGTTCTATTCCTGCGTGCACTTAATGTCAAATATCGGTCATCGGCACTGGTCGTAACAGTTGGCCGTCCTTGACTGAACCTCCTAGATGCCGAATCTGTGGTTTGAAATTGCCTCCAAAGTCTATGAACCACAGATGGACTCACATTTAGCCATCTGGCCACTTCTGATTGACTCTGCCCTGCCTCTAGTCTCCCGATGGCTCTCCATCGTAGTTCTTCAGGCAAATGATGCCTAGAGGTCATTATTACGAATTGGCTATCTCAGATTTTCAATGTCGCAATCACAGTAAAATTTGTGTGCTTTCTCTCAAACTTGGACTTTTATGCTCCAGGCAGATGACGTAAGCCGAGTGCAGCGCCACTAATTTGCATATTGCAATTTTACTCAGCTACTCTTAGTGGACAACATATGCAAATTTTGCACGGTTTGGCTTACTTTTGAAAGAGTTATCGCTATTTTTGTGATTTTTCCTTAATTTATGATAACCAGTGTATATATATATATATATATATATATATATATATATATATATATATATATATATATATATATATATATATATATATATATATATATATATATAATGTGACTTTAACGTTATTGCAATTGCTCACACTCTACTTCCCCCTTGTGAGCAAAATTAAGCAAATCCCACATTTAGTGCTTACGCAATGTTTGAAAGATCAACGTGCTTTGGTAATACGTCTGAGACAAAAAATTTAACTATAAAACATTTGAGCATACTTATTGGCCCATTAGAAATGGCATTTTTTAATTTAAAATTTTTTAATCCCACTGGGGGGAAGAGAAAAATTTATATAGTGTAATCAAATTAAATGAAAATAAAATAATTTTTTTTACATTTAATTTTTTAAATATTAAATCAAATAAAAAAAATATTTTCACCAGTCCTCAGTCAACTATCTGATAAAACGGTAAAATGTTAGCAGTTTCATTTACCCCAGTGTGATACAGCTTGGAATAATACAACTCAATATCTGCCCAATTAGGTGGCCCAAAATCAACGGAATCCACCGCCTGCGGTGGGCGTGTCGGCGCATGCTCAGTATCCTTTTACACATGGACGATTAGACAAGAAATAAACGCCGGGGGAATGGAGAAATGATCTTCTTTGTATTCTATGCCCTTAACACATACTTTTAACGCTTAAAATTATTCAGTAACCAGGACTATGAATTCTTAAATAATGTAACTAAAAATTACAATAAATGACCTTAAAATGAAAAAAAATCCTTATAAAATTTCGAAAACAAATTTTATGTAGGTTTTTTTTTAATCGAAAATGTTATAAGAAGTTGTAACTTGTAATTATAATATTTAGTAAAATAAAAAGTAATAATTAAAATAAATATGTAATTTATAAATAAAATAAAATGTACTAATACCAGATAAAGATAAATAGGAATTTATTAATTTTTTGTTACAATTTACAGGAATATCAAAACATGCATTGTGTTTTCTGTTGCTTCAGGCTCATAAAATGAAAAATATCACTCAAAATTCATAAAAAATCGAAGAAAAATAGTAAATAACTAATCAAGTATACTAATATAGTAACTAACATTGTAACTAATAAAGTAAACGGAAATATCTAGCCCTGCTAATATCTAATTTTTGCCACAATATTTTAAATTAAGTTTAATAAAATATTTGAAAGTTAAAATTAGTCTTAATGAAACAAATATTTAATTTAAAAGAAATAATCAAATAAATGTTAGTTGGTTTAATGACACAATTTTAACATGTTTGAAAGATTTCAATTAAATAATATTTGAATTGATTTGATTTGGATGGAGTTAGAAGTAACGTCAGAAAAAATTAAGCAACTGAATCCCTTTCAAATAAATACTCTTCATTCAAAATGTGTTCTAAATAAACTAGCTTTAAGACTAAATAGTTTTAAAAAAATATATTCCTTTCATAACTTTATTCTTTTATAATTATCAGATGGAAAATGTAGTGATTTTTGCTTATTTAGATTGAGACTTATGCAGCGCTCAAAAAAATAAATAAAATAAAATAAAAATATATCACTTTGAATCTAAAGCAATGAGAAATTTTTTTTATGCACGTCATAAACACATTCGCTTATTCAAAAATAATATCATAAACAAAAAATTTTTTTATTATTATTTTATTTAATAAGAATCGGAAAAATTTTAAATTTTGAGGCATAAAATTTTTTAAATCTGCGCAATTTAAAATCTAAACGATGGCTTTTTGAAATTAGTAGCAGTTCTCCTGGGTGGTGAAAATTCAGAGAAATCACGATTGCAGCTTGATTGAAAGTATCAACCCATTAATTCCCCCCTTTTGACCTATTAAGATTGACTCTTAGCTTGTGAAAATTCGATGATTAGAACAAAAGTTATTTAAGGTGGTATCTTTTTTTAAAATATTTTTCATGCTGTTCAGTATGAAAAAAAAAAAAACTAATTTGAAGAATTTTTGATTTAATGATCGGATCTTCACGTTCTAGGATTCAATCATAACGGTTCATAGGGGTGACCTAAAATATGCTAATTAATAAATTCAAACTATATTTTAAGTTACGAAATCAGACACAAAAACTTACTTTCTCTGAATAAACATATCTCCATTTCGACGGACTCATAAATTTAACTTAAGAAAAGGGGGGTATCCGTAATCTGGAAAATATGGTCTAAATAGTTTGATCAAGATATCAGTCCACAGTTTGGGCATCTTTAAAAATTATTTTATTTTTTGCATATTTTGTCATATTTCGAGAATTTTTTCAGCGAATTGAAAAATTTATGCTCTCAATCATATAATCTGCTTATCCAAAGATAACTAAGAAAATAATTTTTACTAAATATGTATTATTTTTATTCCTTTATTTAATAATATTCGAAATAATTTTGTAATTCTCTTTGGATAGGTGAATTTTATAATTACGTGCAAAAAAATTTTTCAAATCACTTTAAAGTTCTCAAAATATGGAAAAATATTTAAAAAGATAAATAAATAAATAAATGAAAAAAAGAAGAAGAAAAAAAAGAAAGAAAATTAAATTAAAATATGGGATCTAAATTTTGAACCTCGATCTCCTGACCTAAATAAAGGGGACCGCATTTTTTTTAGATTGCTGTATATATATATATATATATATATATATATATATATATATATATATATATATATATATATATATACAGTAGAGTCCCGATTATCCGAGCCCCGGTTATCCGAGTTTCCGCTTTAACCGAGCTATCAAATATTTCAAGGATTTTTTTTTTGTTCTAGTTTATTTTTAAAAAAGCCGCTGAAAAATAAATCTGAATTTTATCTTCCAAACACTCAGAAAAACAAAATCCAACAACTTGGTCTGATGAAATTATCGTTAATATCGTCAATAATGCTAATGAATCTAGCGGAGATGATGAAGACAGTGATTATTAAAATCAACATATAAAAATCTCTCATACAGATGGACTAAAAGCTATCGAATGTGTACTATTGAATATATAGAGCAACAAAAAGAGGCGACACCAGCCTTCCTGTTATCCCTAAAAAAGGCGAAACATTACTACAGAAAAGCGCCTAAGTTACGTAGAACGAAAAACGATTAAGGACTTTTTTTAAGTAAAAACTATATAATTCTCGTAAAGTATGCTTTTTAAATGTTTTTAAGTAAGCTTTTTAATTATAATATGAATTGTATGTGGTATTCTCGTATACATTTCGTATTTCTTAAATATATTACATATATACCTTCTCTTTTTCTTTCCGTTTTTATACTCTTCGCTTTAACCGAGTTTTTCAGTTATCCGAGTTTGTTGCGGTCCCCATTAACTCGGATAATCGGGACTCTACTGTATATATATATATATATATATATATATATATATATATATATATATATATATATATATATATATATATATACAACAGTTTTTAGGATCACATACGTGCACACACATGCATGAGCGTTTATGGATATTTGTATTATTTTTATCACTATCAAGTTCGTCCCATTTCTTTCGCCATTTTTTTTATTTTTTATTTTTTTTCTTCTCTGGTGTGTCCTCTAAGATTTAATGAAAAAATTTTTGCATTCGAGATTTTAAGATTTAAGAAAATTTACGAAATCACCACACAAATAGATCATTAAAATTTTGCTGTTTCTTCGAAATTATGTTATTGAATGGTTCTAAAAGCAAAACAGTTTTCTAATCAATAAACTATAATAGAACTTACGGTAAAAATCACACTTAAAATTACCTTTATTAAAAATTTTTATTTATATCAATTTAATTTACTTTACTTTTACAGAAGCTCTCAAATTTTTAAAAAAAAAACGCAATTTAATTCATTGTTGCCGAATTTTCGAGTTTATTTTTTTTATATATATTATTTCTCTTTTCATTAAATGTTCAATCAATTGTTATTATATTTTCGCATCGTTGGTCGTAAATTAATTTATCTCGGAACGCAATTACTCAAAATTTAATTCATTATTCGTCTATCAATTGGTTAGCATTGTAATGCAATACGTTAGAAATAAATATAAATAGGAAGTATATAAAAAAATCTCCTGAATAAAAACCCATTACATGCATGCTTAAATATAAAAGTATTCCATATAAACTTGTGCAAAACATGTCATTATTAAAACACTATAATGCGCCTAATGATTTCATCTAATTAGTATAATATAATACCTGATAACATAAGTATTCTATAGTTGGACCTTTATTCAATGAACTTCCAAATAGCGAAGTGAATTTTCTATTTAACGAACTTTTCTTCGCGAATCCGCTTTCCTTATTTCCCAAAATATTTCGGGACATTTCAAATTTGTTAACTCATTTTATGGGGGAAATGACTTTGAATTGATTTTTGCAGCCACTTAACTTTTAGAGAAAGCAGTAAAAAACCTTTTCCTTTTTGTTTGCATTTCAAACGAAATTAAAGGATTTTATCAGTAGAAATTAAACTTAAGAACGCATGTGGTAATGTATTATTAGAATTACTTTTATAATAAACGCAGCTCTAATTTTATACATAAATTTAGCTTTTTTTAGTTGAAAATGTATGTAGCATGATAGTGTAACACTGGATAATGTTTTACTTCGTTCTTGCCTTCCATGTAGATTTCTTTTCTGGTTAAAATTTATAAAATAAATAGTAGATACTAGTTAACAAGACAAAGGCGTAATCATTGCTATTTTAATTATGTCTAGTGTTTATGAAATTATAACCTGTTTTGTGTTGTTTAACACTAGAAAGACGGAAAACTAGTATATACCTTGCCTAAAAGCAGTCAAAATGACTAGATTGTAAATGCGTAAATAAATTTGTTTTTAAATTAATTTTTAAAATTTTTTGTATTATTTACAGTTATATAACAAGCTATTAGTAAATATTAAGAATAAAAAAAATTATGTGTTGTACAAAAAGTCACAAAATTCTAAGAAATTGTGTCATTATATACATCATTGTTTTTCTAATTGAAATTAAAAGCAGTCAAAATGACTTCCTTAGGCAATCTAGTGTTAAGAACTTACAAAAGTGATTTTCTACTCAACGAATTTTCCATATAACGAACTTATTATCGGGATTTAGCGACTTCCTTAAATAGAGGTCAGACTGTATATCATTTAATTTAACCAATCGTAGAATCGTTCAATTTAACCAATACTTTAAAAAAAAAAAAAAATGACGTAATTTGATTTATTGTTGCCGAATTTTCGAGTTAATTTTTTATTTCTTTTTTATTAAATGTTTAATCAATTGTTTCGCCATCGTTTGCTGTAAATTAATTTATCTCTGAAACGCAATTACTCAAAAATTTAATTCATTTCTAACTGTGGTAAAGTTTAATGATGTCTGCAAACAATAAACTTTTATGAGAAAGCTGACCCCTAAATAATAAATGCTTATTATAATTGCAATTTCTTCTATCCATCTCCTGACATCAGACAAATTTCCCTTTCTCTCCTTAATTATCCCCCAATTACAGACAAATTCCCTTTGACCACGTCCAACAAAGAGCAAAGCAGTTTTCTCTCGGAGTAATAGGAGGATAGTGACAGGACATATTAACATGGGTGCCTCTTGACCCCTCCCCGGTCACCATGGTTACCGCATGGCATCTTTAAAAGATGGCCCGCTTCTCTAATTGGACGCCACTTTACAAGGAGTCCAACGCAGACGATTTGTCGAACTCCTTGTAGTAGGGAAAAGGAACATGCCTTTTAGTTAGAACGACAAACGATGTTTTAAACGAACGATCTCCCCCCCCCCTTTCCCCTCATGAGGGGGGTGGGTTAAGAATCTCCGTCGAATGTCTCTGAAAGTAGGATGCCGATCATTAATTTGCGAGTTTATTTCGACACAATAGAGGGAGGGGGGGGGGAGAGATTGGAATTCTAGATTCGGGAATTTGTGTTCTCTGATGGAAAACGAGAAATTGACATTTTGTTCCTTTGAAATTCGGAAGATCATCTCGTGTGACTTAACGCTTCTATAATTAACCATATCGTTCTATGGTTAAAGAAAAACTGAATTACATTTTGAAAATAGAATATTTAATTAAAAAATATAAATAAGACAAGCAATAAAAAAAAAAATAAAGTCAGTTCCTACTTACAACAAATAAAAACTTTATTGTAGTTACTTTTTATTTAATAATTAAAAAATTTTCTCTCATATAAAAGTAAAATTAATGAATTAAATTTAATGAATGAATTAATATTTGAAAACACTGTATTAACATCAAGTGTCATCCACTACAAGTTTAAAATAAATGTATTTGAATTTGTAGTGGATGACTAAAAAGTATTTTATTTAACGATTGAACATTTGAATGAGATATAGGGAGAATGTCAACTAATAGTAGGAATTGAAAAATAAATTATAAAAAATTATATTTGTTTAGAAGACAATACCCTTATTTACGAATACCGTACTTGCCAATTTTAATAGCATATAACTCAGTTAAGAAATTCGAAGAATTCAAATAATTTTTTGTGAAAATAAGCCCTGATGCATTTTTACCTAACCCAACTTTTAAAAGTTTTTTTTTTTAAATTTAAATAATAAAATAAAAACTAATTTTTTCATAATGTGCTAACCGAGTTTTCAAAAATGTATTAAATTTATGAAAGTTACTAAATATTGGAGCAAACATTTTCACAAAAAATGTTAAATGAAATGTAAATCGAGGAATTGCCCCCAAATTAAAATTTTTATTCTGTTATTTTTTCCATTGAAATTCATTGACTTAAATATTTCTTTATTGTTTAAATGAATTCTTTGAATACCGCGAATTTTTCCTCTAATTCGAACGTGAATAATTTAAATTATTAGACAATTCGAATGATTCCTCTAAAGTTAATTGAAATGTTAATTTTAGTAATAATTAGAACTGTTTTCTTTTTTCCAGAGAGAAAGAGGGACGAAAGGTTAATTGGACCTAAATTTTAAATAATAAATAAAATCCAAATTTTTACAAAAAGTTTTTAATAATAAATATAATTTTAATAAGAAATATAACTCTTAAAAATAATTTAATAATAAATATAATAATAAGTTTTTAGCTTCGAAAGGTGGATCTAAACTTTGAAGCTGTGAAAACAATTAACTTTAATTTATTTAAAAAATTTTAAAGAAAATTTGCATTTATGTGTATTGATAGGAATTAACATAAATTATTGGAAAAGCTTTTTACACGTACGTATCTTAAAAGATTATTATTTTTTAACAGAAAGCATCGAATTTGGGCATTCCTGATGAGCAAATGTAACACTTTAGAAACGCTTATATTTATTATTTTTATAAACAGTTTCCGGGTGTTTAAAAATAAAAATAAGAATACTAAATTTACTATTTAACGACTGCTTGATAACATCTTCAACGAAAGGTAGACCTAGATTTTCTTTTTTAAGATTATATAAAAGTAATTAAGTATTATAAAAAGTAAATAAGATATTATAAAAAGTAATTTTGTATTTCTAAAAATCTTAAATACATATCTAGATGTAACGAACGAAACAGCATGATTATTTTAACGGAGGAAGAAAAATCAAATATATACTTTAAACAAAATCTTTCATTGTTTTAATATTATAATGTTTCTTAAAATCTTTTTATATCTATATATATATATATATATATATATGTAAAATCTCTCTCTCTCTCTCTCTCTCTCTCTCTCTCTCTCTCTATATATATATATATATATATATATATATATATATATATATATATATATATATATATATATATATATATATATATATATATATATATATACTATATATATATATATATATATATATATATATATATATATATATATATATATATATCATAATAAAACAATACAAAAAGGACAAAGAGTAAAAATTATTAATTGCCAACTTCTTTAAATTATCCAGTATAATATTACTTGCACACTTTCATTTTCGGACCCATCCTTGGTAACTAACGAATCAAACGCACTTCAGTGCTGCAGTAAAGAACGCACTATAAAACAAAACACCTCTATTTACGCTTTTACCTCAATTTGCGCTTCTACTTTCATATTTTGAAATCTGGCAATCTTGTTACGAAAATATTTTAAATCATTCCTGAAAAACTTCCTATTCATGTAAGTTCATTTAAATTCGCCACTCGCTTTATGAAATTGTTGTATATTTTGTTCTGTTTTTTCTTTACATTTTATTTTTTGTTTTTACATGATATTTTTACTAAATGTGTTCTATTTTATTTGTTGTAAATTTTTTTAAAAGTGCTCCTCACACTATTGTATTGATATATTTTGCTTTGGCTATATTGATACAATATTCAGAAGCTTTCGTTTTTTTCCGGATTTGTATTATTTTTCTTTTTCTCCTTTTTCCATTGTTTTGTAATTTTTTCCATGTTTTCTCTACATTTTGATCTAATATATATATATATATGTGGGAAAAAAATCAAATAAATACTTCAATGTTTTTATATATCCTTAAATTAATTTTTAAAATATTGCGTACTATTTTTTAAAAATTATTTTTGCGATAAAGTGCCAGCTTTTTTAACACATGAAATTGCGAATAGTCCAGATTAACTCAATACCCATAGTTTCTCGATGAATTAATCTTTTTTAACCTCCTGAAATCAAACTTTTAACGAACGACTGAATACGCGATTTTAACTTATGTAGCTTCAAAGAAGCTAAATTCATAATTACTATTAAATAAATTTTTTTAATATAATAAACTAAACTAGATTCAAATAATAAATCCCACAGCAATCTCCGAAAGGTCTGACCTTTCCTATATTTTTTCATTGTAGTTAAAACCCAGAGCATAGGTGTATCTTATAATATTGTTACAGAGATTTTGTTAATGCAAGGAAAAAAATTATTTTTTAAATGATTGCCATTATATTGGAGATAATCTAAAGCCGCCATATAAAAACAATTGAAATCCATCCCGCAAAATTTTTCATAATTTTTCTATGAATGGAAGTAATATAGCGAAAATAAAACAGATTCAAATACATGTCATAATTGGAAGACGAAATTTGCATAAATCAAAATGTAAAAGAAAGTAACTTGCAGCGACATCTGTCGAAAAATACTGGAACTAAAACTCCGCAAAAGAAAATGTATGCACAGCTACATGAATTTACAATCTTTTTCTCTTTTTTTTCCTTCCAATTCCTACTATTAGTTCACACTCTCTCTATATCTTGCTCAAATTTTCAATCCTTAATAAAATACTTTTTATTCATTCACTCCAGTTAAAATTCTTTTTTTTTTTTTTTAAACTTGTAGTGGATGACACTTGATGTTAATACAGTTTTTTTTAAATATTAATTCATTCATTAAATAGGTTGATGGGTTATGCATTAGTCATTGTTTTACATTTTACTATAAGCAATTCAGTTTTTCATATATTTTGAAGATAACATCAGTGATAATTTCTAACTTATAGCTCTATTTGAACAAAAAAAATAGTTTTTTGCACACATTTAAATATTTAATATTCGCTGGTTCAGATAAATTCAATAAAGAACATTACGTGGTAGCATGTGTGGTCCACGTCATCACACTCTCCCTATATATATATATATATATATATATATATATATATATATATATATATATATATATATATATATATATATATATATATATATATATATATATATATATATCAAATTTCGCTCAAATTTTCAATCGCTAATAAAATACTTTTTATTTATCCATTCAAGTTCAAATGCAGTCTTTAAACTTGTAGTGTATGACACTTGACGTTAATACAGTTTTTTACAAATCTTGATTCATTCATTAAATTGAATTAATTTTAGTTCTATACGGGAGAAAATATTGTAATTATTTTATAAAAAGTAACGAAAGTAAAATTTTTATTATTATTATCTTTTCGTTCACACATACTAATGAAACAAAATACAGCCAGACTTGTATTCAACGAGCTTCCATTTTGCGAAATGATTGCGATTTTTTTCCGAGGAACCAAGAACATTTTGGAAATATCATGGAAAAATAATTTCCTAATAGCGAAGTGAATTTTCAATTTAACGAACTTTTCTTTGAGATTCACTTTCCCTATTTCCCGAAACATTTCGGAACATATCAAACTGTTTAACTCATTTTAGGGGGAAATGACCTGGAGTTGATTTTTGCAGCCATTTTTTTGAGAAAGAAGTAAAATCCCCTTCCCTTTCTGTTTGCATTTCATACAGGAATTCATGCCTAAAATTAATTTATGAGAAGGGATAATAAAAATTTATAAAGCATGGATCTATGATGTTCGTAACAGTTTTGCTAAATCTTGATTCTTAGTCAACGCAGAGGACGAGGTTGATATTCCTTTAGAAGAAATTAAAAAAATATCAGTGCAGCTTAGAGAGAACAGCGAAATTAACGATTATATACTGATTAATGATTTTCTTTTTATTGATTCTGAAGCTGCAACCACAGAAACATTAACTGATTCGGATATTTTGGACAGAATGAAAAATAAAAACAATTCAACAATAAATTGTGAGGAAGACGGAAATGATGAAGAAATCACCAAACCTTCGAATGATAAAATGTTAAAATCATTCGAAACATTTCGATAGTAGACAATAATTTACAAAACAAAAGTGTATCCATTGCTATTTTAATTTTCTCTAGTCTTTGTGAATTTGAAACCTGTTTTGCGTTATTTAAGTATTTCAGAAGGTAATTTTTCTATTTAACGAATTTTCCACATAACGATCTTTTTATCGGGATTTAGTGCACGTTTTTCTTTTGGGCAGGGCTCGAAAAACTGCCCGTCCGCCCGTCCTCGGCGGTCAAAAATTACCCGCGGACAACAAATTTCTCGAATTCAGCGTCCGCGCGGACGGCCATTTTCCCGTTAATGTTCTTGATACATTTTCAATATTTGTTATCTTACAAGAGTCTAGCGCCTCACTTCTAAAATGACCCTCTAATCTCGAAAAACAGCAACATGGTGGAATTGATGTTTTCTCTGTCCGGGAGTACTGCAGCGGTTGAAAGGGGCTTTTCAGCAATGAACTTACAAAAAAACACATTACTTACTGGTCTTAAACGGGAAGCGTTAAACGCATTTATGAACATCTACCTAAATGGAAAACCTCTTTCAGATTCCTGAGCAGAAACCTCTGTAAATCATTGGCTTGATTATGGTACTGGCAAACGTTATATTTGATTCATTTAAAAAACGCAGTACCATCGGATGAATTGACATGATAATTGACAGATAACTTAACCTTTGTTATTTAAATTATTTCATCAAAGAAATAAATTATTTCATACTAGAAATACTATGTTTTACTATTAGTAACCTAGTATTTCTTTTATTACTGTATAATGTAATCCTAGTAACTACTAATTCATTGTGCAATTTATATAAATGTTTGTAATAAATCAGAGAAAATTATATTTTTATTTATTTAGAAGCGACGGGTTAGTTTCAAAGGAGGACGGGTACATTGTTGGACAAGCCGTCCTCGGGGACGGGTAAAATTTCTGAGTTTTTTCGAGCTCTGCTTTTGGGAATTTTGTTATCTTCTCTTAAGTAAACGAAAAAAAAATTAAGTAATTCATCGGCGAAATATCGTACTTAGTTCTCAAATATCATCATTCCATTCAAGAATAAGGATGGAATGATGGAATAAAGATGGATGAAGTTGTAGTTCTTGCCAAGAGACAGTTTCCATAATGCGAGAAAAGAAATTCCTGCTTTACGTGACGTCATTTCCGCATGAAACTTCATTCCAGGGAGCTCATGGTAGGTTCCCATGGGGAATTTACTGATTCCTAGGGGGGAAATGAGGTCAGTTTCATTACCCTAGCTTACTACTCGCTATATCTTTAGAAAATGAAATTTACAGAAAATTTTCCTGAATTCTTTTTAAATGAGAAGATCGAAATCCCTCAGAAACTTTTTTTTCTGTTGGTAATTCTGTTGGTTCTGTTGGTACTAATAGTAAGAATAGAAAAAAAGTCTAAAAAAATAATTTAATTTTGGTTACATGATTTAAGATTTGAAAGAATTGCATTTCAGCAATAATATAGTTTGTCTATAGTTAGAACTCCCCTCTCCCCAAAGTCTAAGGCTGTGGAAACAAGGATAGCGCATTTTTGAGAAGGGGATCTTCGATGATAGATTTGATAGGAAGTTGGCTGACTCAGCTGCCAGTAGGAGACTTATTTAATAATAATTGCGCTCGCCTCCATATGAGGAGACCCGGGTCCAATCCCCGATTTGATTTCCGCACAAGGCTCTCACCGACCACAAGGCTGACATAAAAATATCTTATCCTCTGTGGTAGACGGATCATGGTTTAGAGTCCCCTTACCGTCAGGCTAACCGTGTAAGTTTTTCGTGGTTTTTCTCTATATATAATGCACGGAGAGTCTTCTGCCGGCGGGGATCGAATCCACGAACTTTTGGACGTGGGCCCAGTGCCCTACCAACCAGGCTGACCCGAGGCTCCACCAATTTTATTTTATTTTGTAACCGTCGCTGAACAGCCGAACCAATTTTATGGGTTTACGACTACTAATGTTCAACTCCGTAACATTGTCCTTTTGATTCCAATTCAGAAGACAAAGGAACTCTTGGCTTAAGTATTGGGAGAAATTTGCCTTCGAGGAGGACTTTCTGATAGAATTAACCCGCATTTGCGTTACATGGAGAGGAAGACCACGAAAATCTGCCGTGGTTAGCTTGACGGCAAGGGAACTCTAACCCATGATCCGTTTACCACTGAGGATATTTCACGTCAGCACTGTGGTCGGTGCAAGCTGGAGCCTCCTTCTTTCGAGGCGACCCTGGCTGGAGGCGGAATTCGTATTGACCAGCCATCGCCGGGATCGAACCCGGTTCACCTCATTGAAAGGCGAACGCTTTATTCCCTGAGCCGCCGCGGCTCAAGGTTCTGCCAATTGCAATTGTCACCGAATGTGGTATATCTCGCTTAGGGTCTCTCTAATCACTGAATAAAGTCATTATTTCGTTCGCTCTGTCGAACAAAGAGGCCATATCTTGTTTAAGGACGCATTTTTTTTTTTAAAACTGAAATTAGAGGGCAAACACACAATGCAGGAGAGGAAATGACAAATGAAGAAATAGGTTTGAAATACACATATCAAGAGCAATAAGAATCGATATGCTATAGTTATTGAATACGCAATCAGTAACGTAACATATCAAAAAGATAATCGCGATATATTCTTTAATATTAATATTTTCTTGACAACGAATTGCGATATTAAGTTTTTCACTTATTTTTTTTACAGAGACCAATGTTGGCGATCACTCGCCAACTCATAATCCCTTTAACCTGTAAGTACCGAAATTTCAGTGACGAACTTTTTTCTCTTTCTTTTTTATCCCTTTTCTTAAAAACACAAAATCGAAATTTAAAGGGAGCCAATCACGTAACTTAAGATTCAACCATTGAGTTCTTCAAATAAGACAGAAAATGGAATGAGAAAGGGGTTGAGCATCTCTCCAAGATTTTTTTTTTTTTTATTCTAAAAAATGTTGTTTTTAGTAAACACAACAGAAGAAGAGCAGACGATGAATAAAAAAAAATGTGGAATCCAAAATGTTTTACTCGGAATGAGAAGCAATATTTCGTTAGCGGCAAAATGCAGCACGCTTTCCTCGGCATTTTTATTTATTTATTTATTTATTTTATTATTATTATATTTTTTTTGTTGAAAAATAGCATCTCCAAGAAGCATTCTTTTTCATAGAAAACTTTTTGAAAGTCGGTATAAAGCAATTGGTAGGGGAAAGTGGAATTCAACTAGGTAAAAGAACGGTACAAAATATATTAGAAGTTCCTTTCCATAACAATATGCGGGTGGGGTGGGGAGGGGTGGAAACGAAGTTTTTGTACCGGGTCTCGAAGTGAAGTGAAGTCAATCCAACAAGTAAAAATCGTAAGAGTAAAAGGTCCTCTCGTGCGCTGCAGTAAAAACGTTCTAAACCATTTTTAACTGGCAATTTAGGAACCGGGATGATATAATGGAAGGCCCCCCTAAAAGGTTTCGACGTCACTGGCGCAGACGATAAATTCGGAGTGACGGGACCCAATGAGGAGTACTAAAAGCCACTGATTAGGTTCGACGGATAAAGGGGAGTTGGTTCCGATTTTTCGAAGAACGTTGGAACATTTGCCGGGAATGTCAAAGCAGAAATCGGTTGGTAATATGCTTTCTGTGGACGTTATAGAATCTTTCCTTTTCCAAAAGAATCTTATTTTTCTGGAACCCCTTCATCCCCTCTCCTGCCGCATATCTTGCCGTGAAAAAGCTATTAAGGGAGAAATGAATTCTACCATTCTCAGAATGCTGCCTTAATTAAGTTTACTATCGCTTGTTTATTATCAGATAAGAATAGCCATTTTTTCCCTCCTTCATTTTTACGGGTGCAATTGTTTCTTTCAATGATTTCGAAATATTTTATCTCTTAATTAAATAGGAATTTATTCTGTTTACGAGACTAAGAGGGTAAGACAGTTTGAAATAAAGTAATTTTTAAGATCGAATATTACTAGCTTTTAAGAGTTATTTTTGACATATTTTCCAATGAAATTAAACGGAAAGTAATTTAAATTTAACGTGGCTTTAGGGTATGAATTTTCTTCCGCTATTTTTTATATTCTCATCCTTTAAAAGCAATCTATGATGTTTTTTCTCCATAAAATATTTTTTTTTAAAAAAATAAGTATACTTATATAACAAAGCTTTCAACTAAATTTAAATTATCTTTATCAAGATTATGCCATTAGTACAGTATAATACTCCCTTAAAATATAAAAATTGTCAAAATTATTTTCAAAATGAGCAACCAATATTTTCGTAATCAACATTAGGTAACATTAAAATCAAAAATATAATGAAAAAAATTGCGATCGCTTTATTGCTGTTACCCATCGGTCAAGTGCTTCCCCCCCCCTGTTTGACTCCGTAAAACGACATATTTCAAATCATCCCAATTGATGTTTGTCGTCGGATCGGTTTTCAAATCCTGGCTATAAAAGTGTTTCAAGACGTCACAAAATACTTTTCTGTGACGTATCCTTCAGTATTCATATTTATATTGAAATCACCGTCAAGCCAGTAATTATAAGTTAATAATAAAAAGAATATAAAAATACTTTAAATTATTATTATGCCTTAAATTATTATTATGCCTTTAAATTATTATAATAATTACATTAAGAATGACTGCCGGTGAAAATAAAAAAAAAATAAAAAAAAAGAAAATTAACAAACAGCTCAGTCGCCATAGCAACGCATACAATGGCGACGCATGCGCACTGTTTACTATTACTCTTGAACACAGTTGAAAAGTGTGATGAAGTCCAAATAAAATACGCACGCCATAAAACACAAAACAAGACCCATTTTGCTAATGGGTAATAAGCGCATCTGTGACCAAAGATGCATACTTGCAATAGATATACCATCTTTTTGTGTTACAAAAGAGGTATATTTTTAGCAAGGATTGGGGAAAAAAATCTTAAATAAGAACTTTATTCGCTTCAAAAATAGACAAATTGGAAATAACAGTCGACATGTTTCAAGCACTCAAAAATAGGCGGACATTTTTAAGATTTGCAAGACATGCATGAAAAGCGCCAAAAGTGATTCCAAATATAAAACGCAAAATTACCGACAAAAAAAAAAGACAAATAAAGGTGGGAAACAAAACTAGAAAAAACAGAGTAGCTAAGAGAGAGAAAAAAAAAGATGAAAAACAGAACAAAAAAACCTACAGTGGCTGAACGGGGCAGATCAGTCGTAAACTCTTAATTGGACTAAATTAAACAGTTGTTCAACGGCTCTTATAAAATAAAATAAGATAAGTAGACATAGTTCGTCGTCTATTAAACAGTTTAATGACTCATAATATTATCATGCAATTTAAAAATTGCCTCTTTAAAAACAAAATTCTTAGTTTAGTTCTAAAATTTCTTTCACATTTTACTTACAGTCGCATCTAAGAATGTGTAATCAAAAGTATCTATGATCATATCTATGAAAGTGTCAATGATATTATGTTCACGGTGCCATGCTTGTCAAAACATCAATCTAGTATTTAAACAAATACTAATTGAAATCAAACTATTAAAAGACCTCTCATTTTAGGTTAAATTTCTCATTATATTGAAATACATATTTTTTTTGTATTTTTAATGGTAACACAATATCTCTCATAAAAGGTGGATTAAATAAGACCTGGTTTTGAGTAAAACAGTTTTTTTTTTCTGAGAAAAACCGATTTGGATTAGCGTGAATTGCACAAAAACAAGGATAAATGAGTCGCTCAGAAGCCAATGCGGTTAAGTCCAAAACACAACAATTGAGAAAATTAATGTTTTTTGATACATTAGTTTTTAAAATTCTTGGTTTATTAATTTAATTAGAAAAGTGTATAAAGTCTTTTTTCGAGGTGTAAACTCTGCAAAAAAACAAGATATGTACAGGATGTGTAAATAAAAACGTAAGTATTTATTAAAATAATGACAGCATCTTAAAAATTGTAGGACTTATACCTTTTGGCAGCTGAAAAAGATAAGAAATTTATGCCTAGTAGTCTACTAGTACAAACGAACTTTTATTTTTCTCAATCATCACTAGATACAGTGACTAATAGAAAATAAACTGTTGGATTATTTCAAAAATTGTTTTTTACTTCAAAACTAGAATGGCATTTTTCTTTGTTTTAGGAAATGAAAAAAAAATTAAAAAAATTAAAAAAATACATTTTAAAAAAATACTGCGAAAAATACCATACCCCTTTTTTTGATCAAAAAATACTACCGTAGTATTAAAAATACTACGTCTGGCAACCCTGAGTTACTATGAATTTCTTGTTTTTCAATGTGACCAACAAATATCGAAAGAAGAAGAAGAATTTAATTTTTATTTCAAAGTTTATGTAAAAAAATATTGATAAAAGGTGGACTTATTCACAATGGCTTCTGAAATTATTATACAATATATTCAGAAGCTATTAAAAAAAGGGCTGTCTAACCTAGAAAAAAGTAACCAACGAGTAAATCCTTTAATAACTAAGAAGATTATTATTTATTTCATCAAAATTTCCAAAAATCAGAAAATATCAAAAAATGGACTTAACCGCATTGGCTTCTGAGCGGCTCAAATAACTGTATGCAGAATAGACTTTTCTGATTGTAGCAAAAAGCAGAATGGAGAAAATCAATTTATCAGTGGTTTATAAAAGTACTCCCCGCCCCCTTTTCAACAGTTGAGAGTACACCTCTTAAAAGGACGCCATACCACGGAAGAAAAATTTCCTTGCAAATTTTCTTTCTCCTTCATAACTAATTTAAAAGTAAGAAAAAATTCAGGCAAACCTAGAATAAATCTGAAAGTTTCAATTTCTGAAAATAATACTCCAAATTATTAAAATGCAAACAAACTATTAGAAGAGAACTTCCCCGCTGCGTAATCCTAAGTTATCATAATTTATTTTCATTTGTATATTTTAAAATTTTCTTTTCAGTATTTCAAACTTTCATGCCTTTCTCTAGGTTTGTCGTCTGAACTCACTTTTTCTACGCTTTAAATTAGTAATGAAGGAGGAGAAACAGAATTTGAGACGAAAATTTTCTCCCTTGGTATGGCGTCCTCTGAAGGAAGGAAGTATTGTAAACCTGTTTGATTACCAGAAGAAACTGAGAAAGTGTTTATTAGAAACCGTGTAGTGTGTCTACGACTGCAAAATACAATTCACTAGTATATAAGACATGTTAACTCGAATCTATGTCGGGGTTCCTTTTCATGGATGAGGGTTGACATTGTTGATAGTTACCATCCCCTCAAAAAAGAAGTAGTAAAATGTTACATTAAGATTCCCTTAACCCAAAACAGCACTGCACACGACTTTTTCAGTGCAGAGAAATAGGCGTTTGTTTACTAATATGTGACTTTTTGTTTTATAGATCAAGAAACCCCCCAAAAAGGAAATTTTTATGTCTGCTAAATACAGTTGGATTTCTATTTAACGAACTTCCATTTTGTGATTTTTTTCGAGGAGCCAAAAACATTTTGAAAATTTCTTCCTAAAATAACTTCCAAATAGCGAAGTGAATTTTCTATTTAACGAACTTTCCTTGGAGATCCACTTTTCCTGTTTCACAAAATATTTCGGAACATTTCAAACTTGTTAACGCATTTTATGGGGGAAATGAGCTTGAATTGATTTTCGAAGCCACTTAACTTTTAGAGAAAGTGGTAAAATCCCTTTCCCTTTTTGTTTGCATTTCAATCGAAAAACTCACACAAAATGAACGGATTTCATCAGTAGAAATTAAATTTAATAACACATGTGGTAATATATGTTTAAAATTACTTTTATAGTAAATTCAGCTATAATTGTATAAATAAATTTAGCTTTTTTTAGTTGAAAATGTATGTAGCATGATAGTGTCACACTGGATAATGTTTTGCTCTATTCTTGCTTTCCATGCTGATTTCTTTTAGGGTTAAGATTTATAAAATAAATAGTAGTTACTAGTTTACACGATAAAGGAGTATCAATCGCTAGTTATATTATGTCTAGTGTTTATGAATTTAAAACATATTTTAGTGTTGTATAAGTATTTTAAAAGGTGATTTTCAACTTAACGAAATTTCCATATAACGAACTTAATATCGGGATTCAGCGACTTCATTAAATTGAGATCCGACTGTATATGGTTTTATTTTAAAAAGAAACAAAAACTAAATGAATAATGCTATGAATGTGATAAATTAACGAAAATGTGATAAATTAACCCAATCCACTTCTGATATAATTTAGAACAATTCGGAAGAAAGTGGATTTTTTTGGCGCAATATTTACAGTGTAATTGACGATAGCATTTATTTATTAAAGATTCCCCCCACTTTTTTTTTTACTAAAAAAGTCTTTTTGAAGAGATCTGCTTTCACAATGCCTTGGCAACCTTTTTTGCATACTGTTTGCCCCGGGGGCCATCTTTTCAAGTTAAGTGAGAGTGAAAGTTAAAGTAAAGTAGCTGCCCCGGGCAATGCAATAAAAAAAAGGAACTTTTTTTATTTTTTATCTGGATTGATGATCCCGAGACTATTGTGAAATATTCCTTTACTCGAATCTTAAAAGTTGAATCACTTAACGGCTCTTTTACTGTCAGATACGCATTTCTTGATGACGCCAAATTGGCGTGGAAATTTAAAATAGATGTTGCCATTCGGGGAAAAGAAATCTGATTCAATAATATTTTCTTCCATTCTGTTAAGAACTTTAGAGAATGTTAAGAATAGATATTACTTTAAAGTGTTGCCTTTTTCACTTTTGCAATAAATTATTAAGTCAAAGAAATTTACATACGTATTGCGGAATAATCAATTCCGAATTTTAATTTACACAGGTTTCAAGCTACGAATAATAAACCTAGGTACATAATAGTAATACAAATCTGGCAATATCACGATCAATAATGATAACTGTCACATTTACACTTAATGTAAAGTGACAAATTAATATCTAATTTTACCTATGCTTTAATTTTTCTTTAAACGTTATTCCTTTTTTTCAATTTGGCAATTTTATTTTCAACTTTCTTGTTGACCTTTCTCACGGTCGTTGCGGTCATCGCACTTCCTGTGGGGAAAGTCAACCAACCCCTCTACTCACGCCTTTCCTTTTCTTCCTTTAATTTTAGGGGGGCTAACTAGCCAATCCCTTTACTTTAAATTTCAAACTCTCCGCCTCTTTAAACTTAATTGGTCGTAGTTTTTCTGGTCTACCCGAGTAAAGGAATTTTTAAGTGGACTTTGAAGAGATTCTCTTTCTCTCGAGCCTTCTGGCTGGTTCCTATTTTTTTCTCCGAGATGCGGACTTCGGTCCGTATCGAGGGATTTCTTTTTTTAAATTTTTTTTAACCTTTATCTTAAATTAAATCCATAGCTGTAATCAAATTCTGTAAATTTAAAATCAAAATTTTATACCTTTAATTTTTCTTTAACATTAAAAGCCCTCTCAAATTTAAGTTTTCTTTTCATATTTATTTTAACGGTTAAATTACTCGTTCTTTTATATTTAACTTTTTGCATGACGCCTTTGGTTTCTTTAAATTCTCTTGTCACCCATTTCCTTCTAAAAGATATATTTTTCCTGTGCCATATAATGTGTTGGAATCATATTGCTTGTTTGTTACGCAATAATCAAAATAAGTAGTTTTACAGAAATAAATGTTTAGTTGAACAGAAAGTTTTGTGTGATGATTAGTTTTACCTTTATAGCTACTATTTATCGCCTTTTTCCTTCTGTATGTGGTGAGTACTTTTTCTTATTGTTATGGGCATGCATAAGTGTGAAGTTATTAGTTTTTCTTATTGGAAACATCAGCTTACTGTAATAAATCATTATATATATTTTGGATATAGCATGACTTTACCTTATTTATCTTTAATATTTAATTTATTTTTAGTTTCGCCCTTTTTCCAAATTTGGTGATACCAAATCATCCAATTTTGTTCAAACCTCACACTTTGTGACCCTTTGAACCTATTGGGTTATTGTTATCCCACATTAGCATTGTACTACCACTTTCCTTAACGATCACATCCCCTTTAATTTAATTTAATTACCTATATATACTTTCGGCCTTAATTTGTTTTATCATGATATTTCAATCAATTTAACTCATTTTTAATCATGACTATATCCAATTACTAGTACATTTACCAAATATTTCATTCTATTAATAAACATACACAAATAACTTAACGTTATCTTATACGCACCAAAATAAAACTTATTCAACTCTTACAATAACCAAACATATCTAATGCGAAAAATATCGCGATCATTATTGATAACTCTGATAATCGAACATTACAATATCGCGATAATTATCGATACGTAAGCATAGCTAAGGTTGGCGATTTGCTTTTTTTTTCTGAAAAAAGGGGGTACCAAAATTGACAACAATGTACTTACGTAGCATTTGAACGGCCTCTTTGTTACAAACAAGAAAAAATAGAGCCATGATGGCTTAGGGGATAGAGAGTAAGCCTTTCTACGAGGTGATCCGGGTTCGAATCCTAGCGAAGGTGGGTCAATACGAATTCTGCGCCCGGCTTGCGCCAACCCCAATGCTGACGTGAAGCATCCTCAGTGGTAAACGGATGATGGTTAAGAGTCCCCTTGCCATCAGGATTACTGTGGGAGATTCCTGTGGTCTTCTCCATGTAACGCAAATGCAGGTTTGTTCCATCAGAAAGTCCCAAACGAAGATAAATTTTTCCCAATACTTGTTCCCTTTAACATGCATTGGATTAAAAAATCACAAGGCTACAGAGTTGAACAAGAAACACAAACGTAAGTCGTAAACACAAAATTAGGTCGGCTGTTCAACGACGGTTATAAAAAATAATTAAAAATAAATAAAATAATGTAGATAATGTTATACACAATAATTATTATTGAATATGAAGTTGTGAGTGATGATTAGTTTTATTTGGGTAGTGGAAATAGTGCTCAGTGTAAAAACAATGAGCTCTAGTTAACTTGAAAAAATGGTATATTAATTAATATGACAAATTTCTAAATTTTCACGCGATATTAAAATTCAGCACTTATCAGTAACTAGGACCAATGTTCATGTTGGCAGCAACTAGGATAAGTATTGTACAATCTACATTAGACATTGTCTATTAGACAACGCTTGATTTATCCATTTTTACCATAGCAAAGTTATATGCTAAAGGAGCTTACAACGAAAACCTAAATATTTACTTCACTCTTGGTCAAGATCAAAGTATAGTTTGTCTAAAGTAAGAATTCCCCATAACCATTTGTCTGGACCCTTGGTGGTGACTATGGTAACGATTTATAACTATTTCAAGGGCCATTGTTCTGGACAGGTTTTTGTCTCGGATCAGCGAGAAAAAGGGAATCTTTTTCTTCGGTCTTCTGTGTTACCTTTAGAGTGAAGAGAAGCTACCCTTCTTGAAATGCGCTATTCTTGTTTCCATAGCAGCAGACGACCTCAGACATTGTGGTGGGGGGAGTTATTACCGTAGACAAACTATAACTCCTTCCTTGCCTGGAATTCTGAGCTCGAAAGCGACAGTCCATTTGATCGTTTGGAAGCTGAACCAGGAGGCACTACACTTGAAATTCTACTTTACCCTCCTTTAACTTGATTTCTGGAATTTCGAACTAGTTATAGTAGAACTTTAACGGCTATTTTTTTGTATATTTGAAATCGACTGGTTATAGCAGTAGAGCTATAGGTAGTGCGTGAGATATTTCATTGATGAACTAGTTCTCGTTCTCTCTCGTGGGGAATTCGACAATGCAAACCTTCGTCTATCAAAAGGAACCCAAAGATTGAATCGAGTTAACATGTCTTATATACTAGTAAATTGACGTTTAATAATTGTAGTGGTATTTACGCCACAATACTTCCACGCCAGAATTCGCTGGATGGATACCACTAGTTACCGTACTTTGCGAAAGACCGAGAGAGCTGTATTATGTCCACCGGATTTTGAGCGCTTGTGGTGAGAGATGTATCAAGTTCACCGAATTTTCAGCGTCTGTCGTGAGTGCTGTCTTAAGCTCACGGTTGGTTATGGTTTTCTTTGTGTTCCTATTAGCAGTCGGTATCCCATTGTGTATAAATGAGACTGACAAGCAACAGCGCGAGGAGGGCGATGACGCAGTCACAAATAGCAAGTCAATTGTTCGATGCGGACCATCCATCGAAGTGGACGATACTTTCGATATAGACGAGTACATATCATGTCCGCAGGCCACCTATATGAGGATATAATTATCAACCTTCATCTATCAAAAGGTTCTTCAAGTTTGAATCGAGTTGGCGTGTTTTATATACTAGGGAATTGATGTTTAATAATAGAAGTGCTAATTGCGACACACTCTACGGGGGTAAACATTACTAATGATGGCAAAATGGAGTACGATAAATAAGTAATTGTGGTATTACTATTTTATAAGCATTTTCGATAACAAAGAAAGCAAGTATCTTCTTCGCCATGATTTGATTTCTCAGTTGATTTAACACTTAAATTGAACTGACAAAGCTTTAAAATATTTAATTTAACAATTCAAATTCCTGATAGTCAAAGTTCATCGCAATCATAATTGTAATTATCGAAAATTGTTACTAATAACAATAATATTTTTATAGTTATAACGAACTAATAACACAGTATGACAGAATCTTTTAATTTTTTTAAATGTTCACGGTGAATTGTAAATATTTTATCGGTCTTCTCGGCGACTTCACATTGTACAATAAAAAGGAGATTTATACATTCAAATCACCGTCAGAAAAAACTTATTGCCCTTAGTATTATTCAGTGTTTGTCATGTTTTACAAAAATTAGAGTTCTTTTTTTTACCAATTGGCAAAACGGTTGTTGTTCTGGGTTTCAAGGCGTGCTCACGTTATTCGGACGTCATCACACTTTTCAAAGGTGTTAAAAAGTAATAGTAAATTCTTCGCATGCGTTGCTATTGCGACCGCTGCTGTTTGATAATTTTTTAAAAATCATTTTCTTCACTTTTAATTTCGTTACGCATTAAGTTGGTGAGTTTATTTTTGAGTTGTGAATAAAAGAGAATTTCATCATTAGAACGATATTCTTGTTTTTATTGTTTTAATTAAGAATCAGAAATTCTAACACACAGTTCAAACTGGATCGATTTCAATACTAATTCAGGTGAATATCACGAACAAAAGAGGGTAAAAAAAAATTAGACAACAACCATTTTGCCAATGGGTAATCTGTGATAATCCCCTACTAATGTTTACCATATCTTGTGAAATGCTGCAATATAGATATGTATTCATTAATATCAACATTTTTTTTTTTTTTTTGTCGCTTGAAATTTTTCATTTTTGAAAAAGCGCTGACATGTTTTAAAAAGTGTCCATTGTTAAAAATATTACAACAGAGCAGTTGCAAAATTTCCTCATTTCGCCTTATACCCAAAATCTAAATATCTCTTTTTATTATTATAGATTATTAATTATTGGAACGTCATATTCCTAACTATCCTACTATGCAATAAGGAGCATTGAAGAAGACTAGCTACCAAAGGAGGTTATGTATCGAAGAGTAATATATTGAAGAAACAAAAAGAGGTATGAATATTGTTATTCAAAATTACTTTTTCATACTAGTTGATAAGCATTTTTTTTTCCAACTCAAAACAAAAGAGTTCCAGTCTGGTTATGGTATTAATGTGCCACTTGTAATTTTCAAGCTCAAAAAGTTTAAAAAACAAAATTCCAAAATATTTGCAATAACAATATAAATTTTTAAATTACTATTTCGATCTGAGTGAAGAAATGAATCTTGTACTGATAAGCATTCCAATTGTAATAACAGGGTGCATAGCGAAATCTTTCAACAAAAAATAAGCACCTTTTAAGTACTTTTCAAGCACTCAAAAAATACTTTTGAAGCACTATATACATTAACAAAATGCAGAATAATTGCCAAAGACTTTAAATGATCATGATAAAATAGCTAGTTTCTGACAAAGAACTCTTTTCTTGATTATATTAGCCGTTATAAAAAGATCGAGAGCTTTTTTGGCTCGATATCAGAGGGTGGAAAATGAAGCCTGAAATTAAGAATATCTTGCAAAATGCATGAGAGTGCAATAATCTCACCGAATCCATCTCAGTAGACGCACATACGAACTCGCAAGTATTTCATCCAACATATAAAACGCTTTCATACGCTATGGACCGATGGTATACCGAAATAGATTGTGCTTGAATTGTGAAAACGTTGAATAGAACAATGTGAAAAGCACGCTTTTGCATAATACGTAGCGAAAATCGACATGGTAATGAAAATAAAATCTCATTTTTGAAAAGGGAAAATTAAGCACGTTTTAAGAACACCCAAAGAAAAAATCACCTTTAAGGGCTTTTAAAAAACGAAAATAAGCACCTTTAAGCACTTTTTAAAAACGCTACGCGCCATGAATAATCATGTAAAATAATAAAAATTGTAAGATCATTAAAGTAATTGATGAATCAGACAAATAATGTTTTGCAAAGTATGCACATCCAGCATTGATTAAGAGAGAATAAAACAAACAATCTTAAAAATAAATATTAATAACTGACATTTAGTGCTTCTTCATATATCGCGCCCCCGCTATAATAAGACTTGAATTCTACTGTATAAAAATATAGCAATTCGCACAAAATTTAGCCATTTACTTCCAAAATACAAGAAAAAAACTGTTTCATTCATTTTTTTAGAGCATTTTTGAACATTTCTTCGTAAGTAGGCGCTATCAAAGAAAAATTAACGCTTAACATTGTCGCCAAACACTTCGAATCGCCAACTTACCACCAGTTTTCTAAGAGCATGGCACTAATGGTAATTTTTATCATTTCACCGTTAACGAAATCATCTTTTTTACCATTAATAGCATTTCTATCCTCTTCTGTTCGAAAAAAAAAAAAGGGTAAATGGGTGGTAGAAGGGAGAGCCACTATCGAACAAACATTGCCGGCCATTATGAGCGATTTGATTTCATTATGGGGGCAATTTCATCATTTTTCATGCTTTGCTCTTAGGCCTAATGGATGCTCAGAGTGTCGTTTTTTTTTTCTTCCATGCCGTTCTGCAGATTTCTTGCCCGGAAGGGATGTACGTCCTCAAATTCGATTAATATATGCGATGGAGTTTTGTTTCGGAAAAAGATATTCACTTCCCCGTGTCGTTTAGTGGTTCCATTGATTCAGAAAAATAGGTTAAATTTTCGTTTCTTTTATGATGTTTTTATTAAATTCTGTCGTGTCTGTAAACGATGACGAAATTTCGACTAAATAGGTTCCATGGAACCCTTATGGATAGACCTTCTTCAAGTGGAAACCAGATTTTTTTTTTATATAAAAAATTCATTAGTAATTAAAATATCGACACATTATTTTTTTTAAACAAGTAATACATATATATAAAAAAATTAAAGTCAATTCCTTAGGTCAATAAGTTAGTTTTTATTAAATAATTAAAAAATTTTCTACCATATAAAATTAAATTTAATGAATGAATAAATATTTGAAAAAACCTGTATTAACATCAAGCGTGATCCACTAGAAGTTCAAAAAAATTTGTTTGAACTTGAGTGGAGATGATTAAAAAGCATTTTATTAACGATTGAAAATTTGAACAAGATATAGGGAGAATCTGAACTAATAGTAGGAATTGAATAAATAAGTGTTTTATATGCATAATTGTTTTTTTTTTTTTTTTTTTCATTTCTTCTGATACCAACGGCTTTCAATTTTCTTCCGTTAATAATCGCTCTTCCTTCTTTTGACGGAATAATGTATAATGTTCATCATGAGCACAACCAGCAATCAAAGAATTATTTTAAAATATTTAATTGAATATACTATAGCCTACGTCACAGGTCATGTTCTTCTTCTTGTGCACTACAGCCTATGACAGGCCAAGGCCGCCCCAATAAGTTTTTGCCACCTTGATCTATTCATTGCCATGGTCTTCCAGTTCGTTATTCCTATTATCTGTAGGTCCTTCTCAACTGCGTCCAGCCGTAGAAATAACAGGTCGTGTTATATTTAACTTGTAAACAGCATTTTCGGCGAGCCTGATTTGTAGCAACAAATAAACTTTAAACGAAGTCGCCAGGCTGGAAATGTATTAGTCTAGTTCTTTTTAAAATAATTTATTTTGTTGTTCTATCTAAGTTTATGTACTTATTAAATATATTTAAAACTCAGTTTATTAATAGAACTAAAAGGTAAATATTATTCCTAGTAACATTTTTGAAGTGGTAGTAATTTTGTTTTTTTCATATTATACCAAATTTCATTGTTTTTTCAAGGTTTGTGTCACATAGTTCTGAATTTATTATTATTATTTTTTTTTGATGCATGCATATGCTGTACGAAGATTTTCAATTAATTTGAAAATAAGAACTAAAACCCGGATTTTGATGACATTTTCTCTTTTAATTAATTTTTATAGTTTTTAAATTTTTAGGGCATTCTTTTAATTATTCTGAGATTTAGTAAAAGATTTATTTTCAATAAAAGTTATTTTATTGATTCCATTTTTATTCCAGTATAATTAACATTTTATAATAGGAAAATAAATTCATTCTGACTTTTAATTTTTAACAAGCGAGCGGAAGAAAAAGCTTTTACGAGGCGAAAATAAAAACCGTTTTTTTTTCTTTCTAAATTTAGCCTTACTTGAGTCCAGCCTTACTCGGCACCCTACACAACCTTTTACTAGGCTGCCTTACACCGGCCCTGGGTATTAAAAAAAAAAATCAAAGTGGATACAGCGAATGAAGCGATCAGAAAGGAGTGGAGAGCTATAGCGAGCAGGGAGCGGATTTCCCTATTTTGTTTAGCAAAATTTTTTAGCTGTAGAATTATGTCTTTTGACTGTGAAAGAAGATGAACTACATGTTTATGTATGAGTTGCGATTGATCAGGGGATAGAGCGTTCGCCTTCCAATGAGGTGAACCTGGTTCGAATCTCAGCGATGGCTGGTCGATAGGAATTCCGCATCCGGCTTGCACCGACCACAGTGCTGACATGAAATATCCTCCTTAAACAGATCATGGGTTAGAGTCTCCTTGCCATCAGGCTAACCGTGTGAGGGTTTCGTTGTTTTACTCTCCACAAATGCTGACAAGTTCCCTCAAAAAACTCTTCTACAAAGGCAAATTTCTCTCAATATATCATCCAGGAGTTTTCTGGATTGGATTCAAAATGACAAGGCTACGGAGTTGAACACTAGTAGACATAAACACAAATTTGGGTCTGCTGTTCAACGACGGTTATAAAATAAAATATATGTTTGTTGTCCTATTGCATAGTTAATGATTTGCAAGATTTTTATTGAAATCTGGATTAAAATTGGAAAATATTAAGCGATTATATTTTTCGGAATGAAGTTTAAAATTAAACTAGAGCTTCGATCATTTTAAAATAGATTATAGTTATTTTAAATTATCTTACACAAATTAGGAGAAACTGAAAATTTTAAAAATGTTCTTGACGTGTAACTATAAAAAAAAAAAATCATTCTTTAAAATTGAATGATATTGTCTTAAATAAGTTTTAAGACAACTTCTTTAATAATAAAAGAGTCAAATTATTCAACCATTGAACATAAAAGTAAACACAATGTTAAATAATTATTACATACATGAATATTTGCATTTGACATATTAAAAAAAAGTAAACAAATATTTTGTTAACTCACCATAAAAGGGACTAGATTGCAAGAGGGAAAGTATTTTTTAGTGATGAGCCAAATCTTATGGCAAAATGACCAAAAGTTATTCCTTGTGATTTCATTCGAAGTCTATAGCTCGTCTGTGGTTTCTTCCGTCGTTGAACAGTCGACCCAATTTTGGATTTACGACTATTAATCCATAGCCTTGTAATTTTGAACCCAATCCCGAATACAAGGGTATTCTTGGATTAAGTAATGAAAGAAATTTGACTTCATGCAGGACTTTGTTTACCGCTGAGAATATTTTACGTCAGCACTGCGGTCGGTGCAAACCGGATGCTGAATTGGTATCGATCAGCCATCGCTGGGATTCGAATCCGGTTTACTATTACAAGCGATATAGATGTGTGTGCATATATATACTTATATTATTTCATAACCGTTGCTGAACAGCCAACCCTATTTGTTGTGTTTACGACTACTAATGTTCAACTCCGTAGCCTTGTCATTTTGAACCCAATCCAGATGACAAGGGAACTCCTGGATCAAGTATTGGGAGAAATTTGACTTCATGGATTACTTTTTGATGGAACTAACCCGTATTTGCGTTACATGGAAAGGAAAACCAACCACATTTTTTTTAAAACTTCTAGTGAATGACAATTGATGTTAATACAGTTTTTTAACATATTAATTAATTTCAATTTCATATGTGAGAAAAAAATTTTAATTATTGAATAAAAAGTAACTAAAATTTTTTTTTTCTTTGTAAACATAAGTAGGAATTAACTTTATTTTATTTCAGATAACTTGTTTTAATTTCAGATTCAAAGCAAAGTATCGCTTTTTAATTTATTTCTAAAGAAAGTAATCACGTTGCAACTGGATAGGTCCCCAGTTCACCCCTGTAAATTACGATTAGTGATTGGAGTACAGAAAGAGCCCCGAAGGACGAAGTTACGACACTGCATAGGTTGTGTTCGTAATTTATCTTTTAAATTTTACATTAAATGCACATCACAGGGATGAGAGTAGTTGGAAAGTAAAAAAGAGGAAATTCAAGAACGAATATATATATATCCTCCAACTTATGAGGATTTTGAAAATAATTCTTTCTAGTGGTAGCGAACCAAAGTAGAAATTTTTAAAGCAAATGGATCTCTCATAAAACTTTTATCAGAACTTAAGAATCTAGCCATATGGCCTGCACTTTTATAAGTAATAGTGGACAAGTTACGCTAAAATTAAGTTTTTTTTTAAATATTAAGACATTAATTTTGCTACCGTCTGAAAAGAAGATTTCTGAAACCACGGAAATTCCGTAGCAGTTGGAGGGTATGTATATATATATATACAAAAATTTGACAAAAAAGTGCAATTTTTAAACTTGTAAACCTTCTGATTATAAATCCCGATCATTAATTTTGAAATTGTATGAATATATAAATCACATGCATGATTCTAAATTAAGAGAATATGAATCACGAAATGAGGCTTTTAAATCACGTGAATATGAAACTCTATATCGAATTTAAAAAATGCGAAAATACAAATCATGATGCGTAATTTTTGGATCACGTAAATACGAATCACGATGCGTAATTTTTAAATAGCGCGAATACGAATCCCACTGTCTAATTTGTAAAGCACGTATAAATAGGAAAATCGATGTTTGATATTACAACAGCAAAAACGAATCACATTGGATTTGAAGCTCGCGTGAATACGAATCGCTACATAGGGTTTATAAACCGCGTAATTACAAATCGCGATATTGGATTTTTAAATCCCGTAAATAAGAATCGCAATGTACGACATTTGAATCACCTGATTAAGAATCGCAACGTTCAACTTTTAAATCAGGTAAATACGAAAATCAATGTTTGAGGGAGGAATGAGGTCTTCAATGCTTTCGCTTCGCGAAAAATTAAATTCCTCATAAAATATTTTAACTTGTGCAAAAAAAAAAAAAAAAAAAAATTTCAGCGGAAATTAGCGGAAAAAATGGAAAAAAAAAGCGGAAATCCGCGGAAGAATCACATCCCTGACATCAAAATCTTTACTCGCGATTTATCCCACATAAGATTATTGCTTATGAAATCAATCCGCACTCATCATAAATTATAAAAAACATTCACACACATTTAACAAATTTTTTTATTTTGCACTTAGTTTTAGAATATAGGGTTACATTTTTAATATACTATTTCATTTAGTTTAGTTCACCCTTTTTTTATTATTAACTTGGGACACAAATTAACTTAATTTATTAACTTGGGGTGCCTAGTGCTGCCATCTGTAGACTGTTATGGAAAACTAACCTTAGAAGTTAAAAAGGATATTACATGACCAACTGCAGTGGAAAATGAACAAGATAATCCAAATAACTGATTTGAAATGCGCGTGAAAAATGTTTTAAATATATTTTTTAAAATTATGAATAAGATATTCTAGTTAGTAGCATACGCAGGAATTTCTCAAGGAGGGTTTCAAGCAACTAGCGATATATATGTGTGCGTAAAATACACGTCGTTGAACAGCTGACCCAATTGTTTGGCGTTACAACTACTGTGTTTCACTTCGTAACCTTGCAATTTTGAACCCAATCTAGAAGATAAGGGAACTCCTGGATCAAGCATTGGGTGAAATTTTGTCTTAGCGAAGGTCTTTTTGAGGGAACTAACCCGCACTTGCGTTACAGGGAAAGGAAAACCACGAAAATCTCCCACGGTTATCCTGATGGCAAGGGGACTCTAACCCATGATATGTCTACTTTACCTCATTGGAAGGCGAAAGCGCTATCCCCTTAGCCACAACGGCTCTTATATGGATGACAAGTTTCCGACAGCCAGAAGCTAAATTTGTCCACCAAAGGAAATTTATCATTCATCGAAATTCCTACCGCTAGCTAGAGTTCTTAAATCTTAATTGCAGTTTTGTGCCTCTCAAAAATACAAGTTTCAAACCAAATCTATACTTTTATAGTTATCTGAAACCACATCTTTTTTTTCTTCTTTTTAAATCCTACTATTTATTTCACACTCTCCCTATATATCTTGTTCAAATTTTCAATTGTTCATAAAATACTTTTTATTCATACACTCAAGTTCAAATACAATTTTTTTAAACTTGTAGTGGAATGACACTTGATGTTAATACAGTTTTTTCAAACATTAATTCATAAGTTAAATTTAATGAATTAATTCTAGTTTTATATCAGGAAAAAAAAATTAATTATTTAATAAAAAGTAACTGAAATAAAAATTTTCTTTGTTGACGTAAGTAGGAATTGACTTAAATTTTTTTAAAAAATATATTACTTGTTTTGTTTATTATGTTAATTGCTGTCGCATATTTTGCACGGACCTTTTCTGTACGCTGTACATAAATGTAATTTCAGTTTTGCTCTACGGATCATATGAAATGAGATAGACTATATGAAATTTTTTTTTTTAATTATCATTCAGTCAAATTTAAATATTCCAAAGTAATATGATGATATTAGTTTTAAAGTATTAGTTTTTGCTGTGCTGCATATTTAACATTCGTGAAATGAAGACATCAAATTTAAAATGAATAATTTTCATTTAAACATGCTAAAAAATAATCCTAAAAAACTATACAATATTAAAACATCTATCGATAGAATTACCTTGAAAACAAATAATTTCATTTCAAAGAACATTACTTTTTATTGATTGAAAAAAACAACAACATTTTTTTAAAAGATTCATTAACACTAAAGTAGTTTAAATGAGTACATATTCCCATCCCTTGGGTGCAAAAATTATTTTACAACTCTTTGTTGAATTAAATGTTTGCAATATTTGCTCTAAAAGTCATATTAATGCATGAATGCTATAAATATGAAGAAAAAAAAAGAGTTAAAAATAACATATTAAAATAGTATAAAAATTAATATAATAAAATAAAAATTTAATCTGCGAAATGAATCACCTCTATGTGCAAAATACAATGATAATACGATTCAAAAACTGATACATCAAATTAAGGTAGACATTTAATTTTATAACCGCTGTTGGACAGCTGATTTAATTTTTGGGTTTACGACTACTAATGTTCAACTCCATAGCCTTGTCATTTTGAGCCCAGTCCCGAAGACAAGGGAACTCCTGGATCGAGTCTTGGGAGAAATTTGCTTTTGTTGAGAACTTTTTGATTAAACCTACTTGTGTTTGAGTTACATGGAGAGGAAAATCACGAAAACCTCTCGCGCTAAGTCAGGGGGACTCTAACCAGAGATCCGGCTAGAATTGAGGATATTTTACGGCAACACCGTGGTCGGTACAAAGCTGAATTCGGAATTCATATCGACCAGCCATAGCTGGGATTCGAACCGGGTTCACCTCATTGGAAGGCAAATGCTCGATCCCCTGAGCCAATGTTTCCCAAAGTGTGGTATGCGTACCTCCAGGGGTACGCTTTCTTATGCAAAATATCTTGCAATGAATGAAAAGTTCAATTTTTTTTTCATTTAAATTTACGATTAAAATTACCATGAAAATTTACGATTAGCTATTTTTTTTATTGGCTATTTTTTGCAGAGTTAAGAGTTAATAATTAGTGGTGTCAACAGCCAGTTGCGATTTTTAACTTTTGTGCAATTTTTTTATAGCAAAAATACATTCATTTTTTTTATTAGTGGTACACAGAGTTACAAAAAATTTAGAAAGGGTACACAAAAGTCATAAGTTTGGGAAACACTGCCCTGAGCCATCACGGCTCAACTCAAACTATTAGCACTCAACATACTGCAATACTGGAGATAGCACCATCTGTTGAGGAATAAGAGAAGTATTTTTGCTATCAGTGGATATTTTATCACCTAAAATTTCTTTACTAAATACATAGAAATTTGAGATAGTCGCAAAATACAGGAGTCTTTGTTAAAAAACAGGAGACTTGGCATGTATTCATAAATAGCTCTTAACTATTACAGATGGAAGTAATGTACAAATAATTTTGGTTATCAGTACTACTGGTATCGTGCATCGTGGTAATAATTGCTATTTTAATAAATACCAAAAATACAAATATAGATATTTAGGTACTTTATTTATGTCGCACTGGAGCTGCACAACAGGCTATCGGAGATGGCCTAGGGAACACCCCCAGGGATGATCTAAAGACATACCATAACAACTTTGATTATCTGTAAGATTTCATTAGTCATTCGTGAGGGCACTTCCTCAATTTAGGATATTTAATATGGGAATTTACAAAATATGTTTTCCAAAAGGGATTAATTATTTGATTGAGGTCAATTTTGACTATCATAAGGATTAGCATTAGGAGTAGATTTTTCTACTTCTGACAGCAACCTAAAAAAATTTCCTGAAAAAAAAAATATATATGCATGCAAACTTTATATCACTGCAGGTTTAGAAATCTCAATCAGGGTTCTCACTCAATTTCAGAGAGAAAAAAAACTTTTCCAGGTCAAATTATTATTATAATTTAATAAATAATAAAAGCATTATACTAAATGAGGAAACAAAAAACTGCAGTTCACCAAACAATGCGGCAGTAACAAAGTTTATGAAAATGGTGATCTTAAATTTTTGTTCTATCAGAACTATTTTTTATTCACAGAATAAATTTTCCTTTTTTCTAAAATACCATCTTTCATTCATCTGCTTTTCTGTTCCTGAAATGAAAAATAGAAAAAATATTCAGATTACATGATTTTTTTTTTTAAAAAAAGATAATAATAATCACAACAGTACATAGTTTATAGTTCTATTTTCTAAAGGTAAATTTAAAAAAAAAAAAAAAAATTCACGATGAGTAGCATTTTTATAATGTATAGAAGGTAAGGTTAAAAAAAACCACCCAGGAAAACTTTTGAACTAATGAAAACAAATTAAAAGGGAATTGCAATGAGTTGGAGGGCTACTTTAAATGTGCTTTATGTTACGAAATCAGTAAAAATAAACTTATCTGGAATTATTTTAATGAATACGCAAAGAAAAATTGCATTGTTTATTCGACCAATAACTTAATTTTTTAGTCATTTTTTTTTTAAATGTTTAACCAAAAGTAAAATTTAATGAAACACTGCTTTAACTCACGGTAAAATGTTTTTAACTCTTTTTAAATAAATTTAAGTTATCACATTTATTAAGCACACATAAAAGTGAAAAAATGTGATATACACTTTTTATTTTTCTAGCTCCAGTGTGATTTATTTTCTAGCCAGATTATTTATATAAAATGGCTCTTTCTTTATTGATTAACTTATTTTCTAAAACATTTATAAGCAACTGTGCTGCTAAATAAAAATTATAAATTTAGAATTATTTATTATAAATAATACTATTACTGGATAAGATTGGTTATACAGTCAAACCCCACAATAGTGAACCTTCAAAGGACCAAAATTTTGGTTCACTATAACCGGGACTTCACCATATCTGTTCCGCAAACAAATTGAAATAAAAATATATGTAGCACCAAAAATGCGTTAACTTTTTTTAATTTTTTATTATTACTTTTCGTCCTGAGTACAAAAAAAAAATAGTTAGTAATCTTTAGCTGATGAGCAATCCTCAACATCAGATACGATAATTTTTCCTCTATTTATGTTATTTCATTTTTTAAATTTAGCCACCTGAGCACATAAAAGTAGTCTCAATAAATCGCTTAGCAAATTCACTGGCTTTGTCTTCAAACATTTGTCCAAACATTGGAAGATTGCGGCTTCTTAGTATGCTGAACAATTCAATAATGAAGTAAACAAGAAAAAATGCTTATTGCAACATTCCCTGCTATTGATGGTTTAAAAAATCGGTATATACTATATATTTGGAAGTAGAAGTTACAAAATTATTAGGAATATATATTATAAATGAAGAAAATAAATCTGTCGAAGACATACAAAAGTTCATAAAATCCAACTTCCTCTTCTCTTTTGGTTCACTATATCCAGAAAAAATAACATACCTGGGTGCCAAGGCACGGGCGCGAACATATCATTCGCTATAGCAGGGTTTGACTGTGTAAAACAGTTTTGATGCCTGAGAAGTGAGTGAAACACACTGTCTGTGTCTGATCATTATGTTGCTACTCCTCCAAAAATTTCCAGATTTGATTGCGGAGAGAGGTTTTACCTAATATTTTTTTTCTCCAGATTTTTCTGGCATTTATTCTGTCAGTGCAAATTTTAAAATATATTCTTATAAAATATTTAAATTGTTCTTTACAGTTTAACTTGCTTATTGTGAGACCTTATTAAACAAAATTCCAAATCTAATAACGAAATATTTTATTTTAGATTATAGCCGGCCTCGAACAGTTGACCCAATTTTGGGTTTACAACTACTAATGTACAACTCTGTAGCCTTGTCATTTTGAACCAATCCAGAAGACAAGGAAACTCCTGGATCAGTACCCCAAGAGGTATGATTTGTTATGGGAACATGGAGGACTTTGTGACTCAACAGATTTAAGCGGTATCAGTCACCATTTACTAAACGAGGAGTCTTCAGCCGGCGGGATCGAACCCCCGACCTCTTGGACATGGACCCGTGCCCTGCCAACCAGGCCTCTCTTCTTGCAATGAAAGAAAAGAATTGGAGATCAAAGATAAATTTGAAGTCATTATGGAGAAATCTTCAGAGGAAGGCATTGGCCCATATCGGGCTGTCTGGCCAACTATGATGATGTGTGTCCCAAGTGCACAAGTGGAGAACCACTGGAGCCATTACATAAAGTCTAGTAGTAACACTATGTTGCCTGTTTTGACATATTGCGAAAGACATAGTTAATTTTTGGCTTACCTCTCTAGATACTCGTATGCCTATAAATAAGCAACATTTTTAAAATTTTGAATTAGTTTTGAGATATCAAATTTGAAAATTTCGTTTTCATCCTTTTTCATTGAAATTCATACATACAATTGCAACAAGTAAATAAAAAGTAATTTTCTGTTATTTTTTTATAGCAGATTTTTTGAAAAATTTGCCCTAAAATCCCGTCACGAAGTGACACTATACTAAGACTTTTGCAATTGGGAAATATTGGGATCTAAATTGGGATCTCTTAATGTTAATTTTATTTTTTGCGTACTTCGCCTTTTAAGTGAATTGAAAAATCTTAGCACATAATTATAAAATTTGCTTATCCGAAGATAATTCCATACAAAAAATAAAAAATTTAGTAAATATTTACTATTTTTTATAATTTTATTTAATAACAGACGTAAAATCCTTTGAATTGTAAGGTACATAAATTTTAACATAAGTTTAAAGTATCTATTTTTACATGGTAAAATACAAAATTTGAGAGAAATTAGTTAACGGTTCCTGAGAAATCTAATTTGAAAAATAAGAGTTTTTAAAATTCGATTTCTCAGGAATTATTCAACCGATTTCGCTTTGATTTTGTATATTGCCATGTAAAATTACCTAATTTAAAATAATGTAAAAAATTG
The DNA here is from genome assembly GCF_982258835.1 of Parasteatoda tepidariorum. Taxonomy (NCBI): domain Eukaryota; kingdom Metazoa; phylum Arthropoda; class Arachnida; order Araneae; family Theridiidae; genus Parasteatoda; species Parasteatoda tepidariorum. The sequence continues at coordinate 5,321,887 of NC_141757.1, read as the reverse complement.
TATACCTTATATTTCAATTTTTCTTAGACTATTACTAAATATAATAAAAAATATTTACTAGAATTTACTTTTTGCATGCATTTATCTTTGGATAAACGAATTTTATAATTGTGCAGAAAGATTAATTCACTTAAAAAGCTCTCAAGATAATGGAGAAATTTAAAAAAAAAATTAACATTAGGGGGTCCTAACTTTGGCTTGCTCTTCTGACCAAGGTACGGGAACCATATTTCCCAGATTGCGGTTACCTCCTATATTTTAGGGACCAAAAAACCAAATCTGTTGAAAAAAAGATATGTAAATTCAGAGAAAGTATGTTTTTATGTATGATTTCGTAACTTAAAATATTGTCTGCACCAATTAATTAGCATATTTGAGGTCACCCTTTCGAACCAGTAAGATAGAGTCCTAGAACCTAAAGATCCAAACATTAGGATCAAAAGTTATTCAGGGGGGCATTTTTCTCTTTATTTTTGCGCATAGTACATCAATTTCCCTTCAATACAGCCTTTTTGAATTCGGTCCATCACGGCAATCCTTCCCCCATGGTTTGTTACTCTGTTCCTGGGTATTAAGTGAGCAACTCTGGCTCTATTTCCTGATATTGGACTACTGTATCTTATGCAATACATAATATCTGGTAATTGTAGTGTGCCTACCACAACAAAAATAAAATTTCAAATCACTAGTATATAAGATATGCTAACTCGATTCTACTTTGGGGGTACCATTTCATAGTCAATACATTGGTGACTTGGACGTGATGTGAACACGCCTACCTAGACCGAAGTTCCCATTTGTACACGCCTACTTCGATAGATGGTTAACATTGAACAGTTGACTTGCTACTTGTGACTGCGACATTGTCCACCTCCTCGAACTGTTGTTACTCAGTCTCGATCACACAACGCAGGAGGGAACAAGGCCTAAATACAGCTGTCACGGCTTCTAAAAAAAAACAGCACCGAATCAACTATTGGAATCCATTCATTGAATATCTATCACAGATAAAATTCTGGTGGTAGAGTACTGTAGTGTACCTTCCACTACAAAAATATAATTCCAAATCACTATTATATAAGACATGTTAACTCGATTCTATGTCGGGATACCTTTTCATAGATGAAGATTGACATTGTCTATAACAACTCTCCCCACAGTAATTACGCTTTTTTTTTTTAAGACAGGTTTTAGAAAATCTTCTCAGCAATATTCACAGTATTGAAAAATATTCACAGTAAAAAATTTTTTTTCTCCGACCTGTGCAAAACCCTTCTGTGAATACCAAACTCATAACAATACTATTTTGTAGAAATTTCATATCAGCAAGCCTTAACACAAAATTTATAATTATATTTTAAAGACATAGCTCCATATTTAATTAATAACTGAAAATAAATGTAATTAAAAACAATCTCTCTCTGGAATAGGTCTCTTCAAGTTTTGTCCTACGTGGATGACAATGATATAATTGAAAGGTCAGAAAGGGATGTCAAAGAGGCTTTTCAAGTTATCGAAGCTGCTACCACAAATATGGCCCTTTCTATTAATGAGGAAAAGACAATATTCACGAAATTTTTGTCCTCAACCGTATATTACAGTGCCCTTTATGTATTCATGGTTATATTTTAGTAAGGGTTAACGAATTCAAATACCTCCACTGTTGTTAATGATCAAAACATAGTTAGAGAAGAAATCAACAATAGAGTCCAAATGGCTAGTAAGTGTTTCTTTGGGTTGAGGAGACAGCTAAGATCGAATCTTCTCAGTCGGAAAACAAAGTTAAAACTCTGTAAAACATTCATACTTCCTGTGCTGCTTTAAGGAAGAGAAAATTGAACCCTAAATACAGATATACAGCTGACACCTTCAAAAGAAAGATCCTGTGGAGCAAATCAAGAAAGTGGATGCTGGTGAACAAGATATAACTTCGAGCAGTACCGACTCTATAAGAAGCCCCAAATTACACAAATAATCTGCAGTAATAAACTAAGGTAGCTTGGCCATCTACGGAGAAGCCCTCAATAGCGTCATGAGCATCGTCACCTTTAAGAATCCCGAAGGGGTCATGTCCCAGAGAGGCAGACCCCCTACGATGGCTCAACAAGATCGAAAATTACCTGAAAACCCTAAAGATTAGAATTTGGATAGGAGGCACTGGCATTTGTCAGCTGTTAAGGCAGCCAAGGCCTGCAAGGGGCTGTTGAGCTGACAAAGAAGAAGATTTAAAAACAATTGGTCACATGCTTTCCAGCTCAGGTTGCCAAATACAAGATAGTTTGAGTATAGTTTTAATGAGAACAATGCTAAGCTATTAAGAAAATGTCGAATGCTGTAATGAAATCTATACAGTAATAATCTGATATTAGGACAATTTAGAAAACAATTTGTTATTGGGTCGGATGTTATAACAGGTTGCATAGCAAAAACCTTTCAACAAAAAATAAGCACCCTTTAAGTACTTTTTAAGCACTAAAATATTTTTAATCATCATATACATTAACGAAACGCAAAATAATTTTTTAAAATTTTACATGATTATAATAAAATAATTAGTTTCTGACAGCAAACTTTTTTCTTGATTATATTAGCCAGCACAAAAAGATCGAAAGATTTTTCGGTTCGATTTCAGAGGTTGGAAAATGAAGTCAGAAATTGAGAATATCCTGAAAATGCAGCAGAGTTGGACATGAGAGTGCAAGAACCACAGCGAATCCAACTCAGTGTATGCACATTTGTATTATGTATATGCAGTGCTTCCTCAAACATGTAACATGATTAGCACTTTCATACCCTACGGATCTCATATGCTACACCTTAAAGCACTTTTTTAAAATTTTATGCACCATGTATAAGGAAGTGCACACATTTAACGGTAAAATAACAATAAAAATAGGAAAGACCTACACGTATTCCATTTTATTTCGAGAAGATCAGGCTACTTCTGCCTACACATTGTAGACTGCACTGGGAGTTTTTGCAAGAATAAATGATGCGCAACAGCTTTTGACGTCATTGATAACACTGAATATTAATTTTAACAGTAAACTTTAAAAAGGGAAGTAATATAATAGATAAGCAAAACGTTTTTTGTTCAGAAGTGTGCTGCTCCTCATTTTTTATAAAAAGCAGGATCATTTTTCTGTGAGGAGGAAGATGTCTAGTATGTATCTACACATTCTTTATGAACATATGAGGTTAAGATTATAAGAGGGAAATAAGGTGAAATGATGTTTATTTTAAATTTTTCAGTGATGTTAGCAAACTATATTTTCTCTTTTGGCTTTTTTCTTACAATATTACTCTTTTAAAACAAAGAAAAATACAGTCGGACTTCTATTTAACGAGATTCTATTTTGCGATTTTTTCGAGGAACCAAGTACATTTTCAAAATTTCTTTGTAAAATAACTTCCAAATAGCAAAGTGAATTTTCTATTTAACAAATTTTTTTCTTTGAGATCCACTTTCCTAGCTATTCCAAATTTGTCAACGCATTTTATGGGGCAATGACATTGAATTGATTAACCCAGCCACTTAATTTTTAGAGAAAAGGTAAAATCCCCTTTCCATTTCATATAGGAATCCATGCCAAAAATTCATTAACGAGAAAGCATAACAGAAATTTCTAAAGCATGCTGAGGGTGAGAATTGTTTTAATTATGCAGAACTATTATCAACTCTAAGTAAAAATAATTATAGATATTATTTGAGTCAATAGAATTATGCAATCTACTACATCTTCTGAAAACTTTTAAAAATTTATTAGCATCATCTTAAAAACGGAATGAATTATGAGACTTTAAATGGTGATGAACAAACATTTAAAATTAAATATTAGTAACAGTTTGATTTAACAAATACACAGTTTCAAGTCATCCTCAAAATGACCTTATGACTTTAGTCACCCTGAAATTAAGACACAAAAATTGTATATTTTTAACAAGTTAAAAATTACTAGGCTTTTTGCGAAAAATTGTTTTGGGGGGGGGGGATACATTTTATGCAGCTTAAGAGAGAAATATTATTCAAAAAAGTTTCAATGGAAGAGATGTTTATTTATTTCTGTTATCAATACAAAAAAGGGAAAAACAAACTTTGTTTTCTTCTTATAGTCCTCTCCCCCCCCTTATTTCTATAAAGACACTGATTATATTATATTCTGCCTAACAAAAAAGAAAGCATTTTTTCCAAATCCTGCCAAACATTTCAAATTAATGCACCCTTTTTTTTTTAACCACAAATCTATCATGCTCTCTTACTTCCCTTTTTGACAACTTACTATTAAAATCAACATTCACTATTATTTGTGACATTCACTATTATTTGTGACATTCACAGTTACCTATTATCTATGAGACTGTAACACTTTCTTTCATTTTCTTCTTGCAAAAACTTGTAATACTAACATTCTTTTCAAAAACATTTTTCCCTTTCATAATAATACTGTTTTTAGCAATAGTTATTGACTTTCAAAGCAAAGCACATAAATATGTTAAAAACACTAAAATCCTAAAAAAAGTCCCTCTAAAAAAACTAGTTAAATATACATAAAATGTAGTAAAAATAAACATAAATTGTGAAACTTACAGAACTTCTGTGTAATACTGTTCATGATGCCAGTATCG